>NC_133147.1:30048564-30163105 GCF_048418815.1 Hemitrygon akajei
ATTCCCTGGAGCGTAGAAGAAAGAGGGGGAGACTTGATAGAGGTATATAACATTATGATGGGTATACATAGAGTGAATGCAAGCAAGCTTTTTCCACTGAGGCTAGGGGAGGAAAAAAAACAAGAGAACATGGGTTAATGGTGAAGGGGGAAAATGTTTAAAGGGAACATTGGGTGGGGGGGCTTCTTCACACGCAGAGAGATGGGAGTGTGGAATGAGCTGCCAGATGAAGTGGTAAATGCGGGCTCACTTTTAACATTTAAGAAAAACTTGGACAGGTACATGGATGAGAGATGTACGAAGGGATATGATCCAGTTGCAAGGCCAGTGGGACTAGGCACAAAAATGGTTCGGCACAGCCAAGAAGGGCCAAAAGGCCTGTTTCTGTGCTGTAATGTTCTATGGTTCTATAGTGCTATGATGTGTATTCTGGACGTTACACTTGCTCTCATCGAATGATAAAGCCTTTGAAAGCCTGAATAAAAAATAGAAGAAAACGTAATTTGTTGTGATTTCTTCGATCGGCGATTTCCATTGCGCTATGACACAATGTATAGAAAAAGCTCACGTGAATTTTTGTTCAATGGGCTGTCTCTGATGTGACTAATAAGCTGGTAAGATTAGTCTGTAGTACACTCTCCTTTATAAGAGAGTTCAAATCAGTCATCTGTAGTTTTCGGTGGTAGAAAAAGGAGCTTTTTAACCTGATCGTCACGTCACTCGCAAAATGGGATATCCAGCAATTTACTACATACAGAGTGCTTATTATCCTGTACTGACTGCAGTTAGTATCCCCAGTAAGTACTTGGAGTATGTTTGCAATTCCTTCTTGCTGTATCTGCTTCTCTGCATTATATTCGTCGCAAAATACACTACACATAGTGCATTGTCTCCAGAGGTATTTCGGTCCGATCAATGTTCAAACATTTGTTTGTTTTTTTTCTTCCGGAGGTTTATTGTTGTTATATATTGTGTTTCTTTCTTCTTCCGGAGATTCCTTATTGCTGGTTTCTTTGTCAACTCCATCAACCAGTTTAGAACTAATACTGGTGAACCTTGCCCGACTTTCCAAAGCATGAATGTTCTAAATCTGAATTGGTATCAATGCCTGGAACAAAAGCTTTACAGTAACGAACAGAAGATTTCACCGACACCACAACATGTTCACGAACATTCTGCTTTATTCCACGAAACATGGTTGCAGTCATAGAAAGGTTCAGCACGGCCACAGACCCTGATGCCCATCGAATCCATGCCGAAACCAGATAAACTGCCTACTCTCATGGACATGCACTGGAACCATGGTTCGGTTATTATGCAACAAATGAGAAACTATTTTGAACGTTATTCTCTAAATATATTTTCAATTACAACAAAAACCAAAGAAAGTATGATTGTCCGGATTTCCCTTTCGGGCTTGTTGCTTTTCTCGCCTTAATCTTAACGCTGCGCGTTTCTGGACTCACATGTGCTACGTCAGAAGAAACAATCTATCTGAGCCCATTATATTCCCACTATCAACGCTCCATTCAGTTCTATCAGCTCCAAAAACTGGACCTATTGGCGATGGCTGCGTCAATCCGCACTCATCTGTCAAACATGCCGCGGACTGAGGAATCCCTTTGGCAACTGCTGGAAATTTGCCAACTCGGCTGCGACTCGGATTATCCCTGGTGTCAGAAGACCCGCTTCCCTTCAATTATTAAAACATTCTGTGCATAGAAAACCAGTAAAATTAATCACATCTTGTGCGCTTCAAACTAATTATTATGTTTTTTCCTTGTAGTTAATTTGTTGGCTATTGTGATCCTGCGTCGTGGAAAATGCGGACTCTCCAAATGCATCACCCGTTACCTGGTGGCGATGGCATCAGCTGATTTACTGGGCGTTATCATTGGCGTTGTACTGGAGCGGATCAATCATATTTACGTTTTTGCCAGATTTTTGCTCATCAGTCCGATTTGTGCTACGTCAGTTGTCTTGAGGCTCGCAGCCACGGACTGTTCTGTCTGGCTGACAGTGGCTTTCACATGTGATCGATGTATTTACATATTTTGCAGCCAAAAACTGCGAAGCGAATTTGCACCGAGAGGATGGCGACGACAGTGGTAGTAATTGTGGGCATATGGAGTTGTCTAAGGTGTTCGCCATTTTACTTTGCAGTAGATCATTCCGTGAGTATTAATGACATTCCATGGCGCTGCATTGGCCAGAGCAGATTACTATACTTCACCATTTTGGAAAGCTTACCAGCTGTTTTAATACTATCATTACACCTTTATTGCCAATCAGTTTAATTCTATTGTTCAATGTTTTAACAGTCAGGCATGTTATAGCGGCAAACAGAGTCCGCCGAGGTCTCCGGAGCAGCAATGACAATAAGAAGGATTCAGAGGTGGAGAACCGGAGAAAGTCAATGATTTTGCTGTTCGCTCTCTCAGCCAATTTCATTTTATTGTGGATCCCCTTTATAGTTTCCACTATGATCTGGCAGGCTCAAAATTACCGTTATACAGACAGATTTCTCAATTCGCCATCGTTTATCCTGCAAGAGTTTGGATTCATGTTTCAATTTCTCTGCACCTGCACCAACACGTGTATCTACACACTGTCCCAGAGCAAATTCAGGGAAGAGATGAAGAAAGGAATGAAACATCTGGTCACATTAAATGGCCGACTTTGTAGATAACCGGAAGTTGAATTACATGATTTGTTACGAGTTCACATGAATTTCTCAGTCATCAGTAGGTCTGATAAATATACCATAAATCTGTGTAGCCAGGTGCGTGAAGGTTAAAAGATCGTTTTTCCAACAAGGACAGCAACCAGAATTTTCTTAATGGAGCCAACGAGTAAAGTATTCCTGATTGTCCAAAATCATGGCCCTATTTCGGTGATGTCCGTAACGTGGAAGTTTGTTTACCATAGTCTAATCGCCTACTTTTCTTTATATTTCTATTTAAATAATTTATGTTTTAAATTGGTTATCAATCACTGAATCTATCAATAGATTAGGATCACTGTAATTCGTACCGAGATAATTTTGAAGGTTTGGATTGTTGTTTTCACGAGAATGGGTGAATACGGAAAACTGTGTAAAGTAATTATTGCCTGAGACCTGATAATGTGATTTTGACAAGAACGGTTAATTTCCTCTTCTCGATCTCTCTCCCTCCCTCCCTCTCTCCCTCTCTCCTCTCTCTCTCTCTCTCTCCTCTCTCTCTCTCTCTCTCTCTCTCTTCTCCTCTCTCTCTCTCTCTCTCTCTCTCTCTCTCTCTCTCTCTCTCTCTCTCTCTCTCTCTCTCTCTCTCTCTCTCTCTCTCTCTCTCTCTCTCTCTCTCTCTCTCTCTCTCTCCCTCCCCTCTCTCTCTCTCTCTCTTTCTTTCTCTATATATCTATCTATCTATCCTCTTCTCTCTGTCACTCTCCCTCTCTTCACATTTGTTACCTCACATTCTGTTCTTTTCCTTTGTCTATTCGCTTCTATCACGAATTTCACCTTCTAGAGATTTACTCGGTTGAATTCTCTCTGCTTGGAACCTAACTGCGTTTGTTTACCTCAGATAAGTCCCCCTTTAAGATCAGTGGACACCAAAGATTTTGCTTCTTGAATACCTTTAGATGTATCTTATAAATTTTGGGCTACTGATAATGACAATCACCATGAAATCCCTATCAGGCACCATTTTTTTAAATCACTTATGCTTATAATTTCAATTCACAATTCAAGTCAATAAAAATGTTGCCTACAATGTAAGCTGGAAAGTTTCCTAAACTTGGGCATGCTTAGGCGGCGCTGCTGCTGCATGGCAGGACACGTTTATTTAGTTCAGAACTGTAAGGATGGAATTTTCTATCACCAGGCAAAAAAATTTCTGTGAAGGATTTTTAAGTCAAGTCAAGTCAAGTCAACTTTTGTTGCCATTTCGGTCATAACTGCTGGTACAGTACATGGTAAAAATGAGACAACGTTTTGCAGGACCATGGTGTTACATGACACAGTACAAAAACTAGACTGAACTACGTAAAAAAACACAGAGAAAGTTACACTAGACAACAGACCTACACAGAACTGCGTAAAGTGCACAAAACAGTGCAAGCATTACAATAAATAATGAACAGGACAATAAGGCAGTAAGGTGTCAGTCCAGGCTCTGGCTATTGAGGAGTCTGATAGCTTGGGGGAAGAAACTGTTACATAGTCTGGTCGTGAGGACCCGAATGCTTCGGTGCCTTTTCCCAGACGGCAGGAGGGAGAAGAGATTGTATGAGGGGTGCATGGGGTCCTTCAAAATGCTGCTTCCTTTGCAGATGCAGCGTGAAGTGTAAATGTCCATGATGGCGGGAAGAGAGACCCCGATGATCTTCTCGGCTGACCTCACCATCCGCTGCAGGGTCTTGCGATCCGAGATGTGAAATTTCCGAACCAGGCAGTGATGCAGCTGCTCAGGATACTCTCAGTACAACCCCTGTAGAACGCGCTGAGGATCGGGGGTGGGAGATGGACTTCCCTCAGCCTTCGCAGAAAGCAGAGACGCTGCTGGGCTTTCTTTGCTATGGAGCTGGTGTTGAGGGACCAGGTGAGATTTTCCGTCAGGTGAACACCAAGACATTTGGTGCTCTTAACGATCTCTACAGAGCAGCCATCGATGTTCAGCGACGAGTGGTCGCTCCGTGCCCTCCTGAAGTCAACAACCATCTCTTTTGTTTTGTTCACACTCAGAGACATTTTGTTGGCTCTGCACCAGTCTGTTGGCCCGCTGAACCTCCTCTCTGTAAGCTGACTCGTCGTTCTTGCTGATGCGACCCACCATGGTCCTGTCATCGGCGAACTTGATGATGTGGTTCGAGCTGTGTGTTGCAGTACAGTCGTGGGTCAGCAGAGTTAACAGCAGTGGACTGAGCACACAGCCCCGGGGGTCCCCGTGCTCAGTGTGATGGTGTTGGAGATGCTGCTCCCGATTCGGACGGACTGAGGTCTCCCAGTCACGAAGTCTAGGATCCAGTTGCAGAGAGAGGTGTTCAGGCCCAGTAGGCTCAGCTTTCCAATCAGTTTCTGAGGGATGATTGTGTTGAATGCTGAACTGAAGTCTATGAACAGCATCCGAACGTATGTGTCTTTTTTGTCCAGGTGGGTTAGGGCCAGGTGGAGGGTGGTGGCAATGGCGTCATCTGTTGAGCGATTGGGACGGTAGGCAAACTGAAGGGGGTCCAGCGAGGGGGCAGCAGCGTCTTGATATGCCTGATGACGAGCCTCTCGAAACACTTCATGAAGATGGATGTAAGTGCAGCGGAACGGTAGTCATTTAGGCAGGACACTGAAGACTTGTTCGGCACGGTGACGATGGTGGCAGCCTTGAAGCACGTTGGAACGGTGGCGCTGCTCAGGGAGATATTGAAAATGTCAGTGAGAACATCTGCTAGCTGGTCTGAACATCCTCTGAGCACTCTACCAGGGATGTTGTCTGGTCCAGCAGCCTTCCTTGGTTTGACCCTGCAAGGGTTCTTCTCACATCGACCACGGAGAGACACAGCACCTGGTCATTTGTAGGAGGGGTGGACTTCCTCGCCGCCACGTCATTTTCCGCCTCAAACCGGGCGTAGAAGTTATTCAGCGCATCCGGGAGGGAGGCATCACCTGCACAGTCAGGTGATGTTGTCCTGTAATTGGTGATGTCCTGGATGCTCCTCAACATGCGCCGTGTGTCGCCGCTGTCCTGAAAGTGACTGTGGATTAGCTGGGCGTGTGCACGCTTTTCCCCTCTATTGGCTCGGGTGAGTTTGGCCCTCGCTGTTGTTAGAGCTGCCTTGTCGCCTGCTCTGAAAGCGGAGTCGCGGGTCCTCAGCAGCGCACGCACCTCTGCGGTCATCCATAGTTTCTGGTTAGCGTGTATAGTAATGGCCTTGGACAGAGTAACATCATCAAAGCACTTGCTGGTGTAGCTGGTCACTGATGCTGTGTACTCCTCCATGTTGGTAGAGTCGCCATCGGTTGCAGCCTCCCTGAACATGTGCCAGTCAGTGTGCTCAAAGCAGTCTTGAAGAGCAGAGATTTTGATATCGGAGACAGATGCTTCCCTGAATATTTGATGCCAATATTAAGGAAAGCATTTTTGTTGATCCACAAATCAAACAGCCATCAATGACAGGCAACATCAAGTTCCTTGGGGTGCAGATCCATGACAATCTCACCTGGTCCAGGAACACCACTGGGATTGTGAAACGAGCCCAGCAGAGATTGCACTTTCTGAGGAAGCTTAAACAAGCATCACTCCCCACTCACATCTTAACTACATTCTACAGAGGCGTGGTTCAGAGTGTGCTGACCTTTTGCATCACAACCTGGTATTCCAGCTGCAGTACTGCCGACAAGAAAACCTTGCAGAGGGTGGTTAGGGGAGCAGAGAAGGTTATTGGGGTCTCCCTACCTTCTGTCCAAGACCCCTTTCAGAGTCAATGCCTCCAGAAGACACGGTACATCATTAAAGACCCCTCACACCCTCTTCATGAACTGTTTGTTCTTCTGCCATCAGGTATAAATTACAGGAGCATCAAAACTAAAACCACAAGGCTACTAAACAGCTTCCTCCCACAGGCAGTCAGACTGCTAAATAGCTGCTCTACCTGACTCTGCTTTGGACACTTTTAACATGCACTGGACACTTATAACTTGTTTTTAGCTGACATGTGGCTATTGTGTTTTACTATTTATTGTTATGTTTATTATTTAGTGTTGCGTTTGTTATGTTATGACTGCACTGCTCCTGGTTAACGCTGTCTCATTCTGCCCTGCAGAGCTGATGCACGGTTACAATGACAATAAAGTTTTTGAATCTTGAATCTTGAATCAATTTGAAGAATTTCTAGCGGGACCAGAGAAAATCACATGGAGGGCTTTCAAGGAAGCTGTTGAAATTTTCTTGGCGCCTACAGATCTCCTAACTACATGCAGCTGGTTGAAAGCATGCTTCAGGCATATAAAGCCATGTCATGCAACATGTCACTAGAGATTAATTTACTGCATTTCCATTCAAACTTCTTCCCTGCAAATCTTGGTGCTGTTAGTGACGAGCATGGTGAATTGTTTCACCAAGGCATTGCGGTCACGGGGAAAAGTTACCAGGGCAACTGGAATCCATCAATACTGGCGAATTGTTGTTGGACACTTATGCGAGAAGCCTCAGACATTGAGTACAAATGAAAATCATTAACAAAATATTTTAACTTAGTTAAAGTATTGCAAAGCATCAGCACCATTATGCAAGTAAACACATTATATTCAATAAAAGTCAATGTGCTACTTCTCCAAATTCCTACCTGATAGAATTAGTCTGAAATTAAATTTGTCTTCATCTTCAGGGAGTCTATCAAAAACAAAAAAATATTTTGAGGAAGCAACACTTGAAAAAAATTGTTGTCCAGTGTATTCTGACGAGAATGGTTCTTCCTTCTGCAGGGTGCAGAATCGTCTATTTTCACATATTTCATGCTATAAATCCATAAATGTTCATCATGTGTCTACAGGATAACCTAACAGTTATTTGCTTCTCCGCACAGGCTCGGAAAGTGATATTTTTAGTTATCATCCATACCTCTGCAGAAATTCAACAGGTCGGAGATACAGACCATTTGGAAATACAGCGCGGTTCAGGCTCTATTTCAGTTCAGTGATGGAGTATTGGTGAGACAGGAGACAATATTACAAAGTCGGAATGGTTTCGTTCAGGGAAAATCTTGCTTGAGGAACCTGTTGGAATTCTTTGAGGAGATTACAAGTAGGATAGATAAAGGGGATGCAGGGGATATTTTATATTTGGACTTCCAGAAGGCCTTTGACAAGCTGCCGCATATGAGGCTGCCTACCATGTTAAGAGCCCAAGGCATTTCAAGAAATTTACTGACAAGGTTACAGCATTGGCTGATTGGTAGGAGGCAGCGAGTGGGAATAAAAGGATCCTTTTCTGGTTGGCTGCCAGTGACTAGTGGTGTTCCGCCGGGGTCGGTATTGGGACCACTTCTTTTTATACTATATAGAAGTGATTTGGATGATAGAAGCAATTGCTTTGTTGCAAAGTTTGTAGCTGATACAAAAATTGGCGGAAGGACATGTAGTATTGAGGAAACAGGTAGTATGCAGACGGACTTAGACAGATTGGGAGAATATGCAAAGAAGTGGCAAATTAAATATAATGCTGGAAAATTCATGGGCATGCAGTTTGGTAGTAGAAATAAATGCGCGGAATATTTTTGAAACGTGGAGAAAATCGAGGAATCGGAGAAGCAGAGGGACTTGGGAGTCCTTGTGCAGACACTCTGCAGGTTAACTTGCCGGTTGAGTCAGTGGTGAGGTAGACAAATGCCATGTTAGCATTCATTTCAGAAGCTCTAGAGTACAGGAGCAAGGATGTGATGCTGAGGCCTCATCTTCAGTAATGTAGCAGGTTGGGCCCCTCATCTTAGAAGAGATGTGCAGTCATTGGACAAGGTCCAGAGGAAGTTCACAAAGATGATCCCAGGAATGAAAGGATTATCAAACGAGGAACGTTTGATGTCTCTGGGTCAGTACTCGTTGGAATTCAGAAGGATGAGGGGGATCTCATTGAAACCTTTCGAATGTTGAAAGGCCAAGACAGAGTAGATGTGGAAAGGATATTTCCCATGGGGGGAGAGTCTGGCACAAAAGGGTACAGCCTCAGGACGGAGGGGCGCCGTTGCAAAAAAGATATGAATAGCTGAGCCCCTGGTGGGTGAAACATGAACTGCTCTAAAAACCCATCTTGCAGTTATTCTCGATATTGCGTCTCTTGGGATCCAACACCAATCTCATTTCTCAATCAACCTGCATATTGAAGCCCGACGTGACTATTGTAACATTTCCATTTAGTCATGTATTTTCTATCAGGGATTAATTTGTGGACCTCATCCTCCTGCTGTTTTGAGATCTGCCCTATCCCAACAGCGCTTCTTTTGACACTTGTACTTCCTTAGCTCTACCCACAATAATTCAACACCTTGCAACCCTATGTCCGCTCTTTCTAGTGACGTGATTTCATATTTTGCACTCATCGCCACGCCACCCCCTCTGTATGTCCTTTGGATGAAATGTGAATACTGGACGTTAAACTCCCAGGGATAAGCTGCTTGGAGTCACGATTTGCGGATGTCCACAGCAGCCAACCTGCCAAACTCTAACTGTGCTGCAAGTTCATCTACCTTATCCCATTTACTACGTGCATTCAAACATAACACCTTCAGTACTGTATTCATCCTTTTTCAATTTTATCCGCCTTTTACATTCTGACTTACCCTGTTGACTGCAATTTCTCTATGATTTGTCTCTCCTTGCGAGGAGCGTCACTACACACTACCTCTCTTTGAAAAGCAAGTACCTCATGCTCAGCAACGTCACACTTGTTCTCATCAACTGCCGAATTAGTTTATCTAACTAAAAACAACTAATTAAATTTCCTTTACGAATTTAGGAGTCGCGAAGGAATTCAACAACTATTATACATTTTACTGATTTGAAAATGATAATAAAGTTAAAAATATTTCCCCTATTAATTTTCCATAGAAGCATCTTTAATATAGTGTCAGGCATAAGGAATGTGTGACAATCTCTGTTGAAAGGTTGAACAAAAGATAAAAGATAATGTATTTTGTTCTGATTTCCTCGATCGGCGATTTCCATTGCGCTATGACACAATTTATAGAAATAGTTCACGTTAATTGTTTGTTAACTGGTCTATCTCTGTTGTGACGAATAAAATGGTAAGATTAATTTGGAGTTTGCAGTATTCGCTCCTTTGTAAAAGCTTTCAATTCAACCATCAGTAGTTTTCAGCAGTAGAAGCTTTTTAAGTTGATCGTCACGTCACACGGAAAATGAAATATCCAGCAATTTACTACATAGAGAGTGTTTATTATCCTGTACCAACTACTTCTGGTATCCCTCGTAAGTCACTGACGAGAGTGTGTATTTTTTTTCTCGCTCTATCTGCTGCCCTGAAATATATTCGCTATAAAACCCATTCATTACACATAGCGATTGTCTGATGAGGGATTTCAGTCTGATCCGGTTTGAAACATATGCTTCTTTCTTCTTCCTGCCGTTCCTTCTGGCTGGTTTCATGGTGAACTGTAACAGCTGAGTTAGCACTAATATTCTAAAGTTTCAGAGGTATATTTAGTGTCAGATAAATGTATGCAATATACATCATGAATTGCTTTTTCATCACAACCATGCACGAAAACAGACGAGTTTTTCTCAAAATGTTAACCTTCCCCAAAGTCTCCCGCAGCTCCCCTCCCTACCGCGCGTAAATGACAGCAAGCTCCCTTCCCCCACTGGCAAAAAAAAAAGCCTCACCACCCTCCACCAAGCACTCAAGCGAGAACAGGCAACAGCAAAGTCACAGACTTGCAGTGCTCCAAATATCACTTGTTCACCCGGCTTTCGACAAACAGCAGACTCTCTCTCCCCCAGTAACGGAGAAAGAGTTGTCTCCGTTTCACAGCGAGAGGGAATACATAACAAGCAACTCGCTGGTTTATGATGTTAAAAGTCCGTAGCGTTTTTTTTTATTTCCCAGCTTGTGCCCAATGTGCCCAAACATCTCGGGTCTCTGGGCACACAGCCTGAGATTTTCTATCACACACGACGCATCAGTCTGCCCCGACACTGACCCTCGATCCGCCCGTCTCCAGAGCCTTGAGATTCGAAGGCGAGCTGAACTCTCACACCGAGCTCTTGGAGTGCCGAATAGCGGCCAGTCGTGAAATCCCGAGAGCGGGTCCCATTCCCGCTAAGAACCGTTGCCAGCGTGTAACTCCAGGTCAGGGTCCTCAAGAGAACCCTGAAAAGGAAAATGGAGGTATTAAAGGTGTAAACAGAGCTGTTTCCAAAGATGCAAGCAAAGGCGCCATTCATCGTGCGAAGCTCCTAAGCTCCTAAGCTATTGATGTGGTTCCAGTGATTTACCTTGACCGATCTTCCACATCATTTAATGCACCATCCGGTGCACCATCATTTAATGCTTAGATTTTCTTTTCAGCCGCAGTGTAGGCTTCGGTTCCCATTTCAGAGTTTTAGTTACCGGCTCTGCTTGGCCTAGCGTTTATTGTTTATTTTCCCTTTAACAGTGTTTGCATTAAAGTTTGTGAACTATCGTCCTGCTTCAGTGTCTCTCACTCCGAACTTGGGCCATATCCGAACCTGGAAACACTTTCTTCATTGAGTCCATTATAGAGTAAGAAATCTTGGCGAAGATAATTGATACAAAATTGAAACAGCGGCCATATAATGAAATCTAGTCAATAACAAAACATTTATGTTCAGGCCGAAGTAGTTTCCTTTGCCGATCAATTCGGTCATTTCTCACAAGAAGTTTCTTGTCCGTGGTTTTACCATATCGTCTCGGGGTTCACATAACTTCATCTGTTCGCTTATTTTCATTTTGCAACTTTGTGAAAAACGTTGCAAGAGGCTGTAACATTTTGTCTCATTGCAACAGTTTCTTTTTCTTTTTAACGAATAGTATCTGTTGTTGAATTGCAAAATACCACCTGCTGCCAATTCTTTTGCTTTCAAGGCTTCATTTTTATTCCATCATATTTAACTAAAAAGCAGAGGTTGAAACGAAACGTAAAGCCACTTTTCCGATAACTTGGAAGAATTGAAAACAACACTGTGGACTAGTCGTCCAGTTATAACAGGCATTAACGGCCGATATACTTTTCTTTTCAATTTTATGAGAACGCAATACATGTTGCTTGACAATTTTATGTCAATTTCTGAAATACGAACGGTTGTCATTTTAATTCATATGCAATTATTACATTGGTTTCGAATCCTGTTTTACTGAGATCAAAGATGAAATCAGATCACCTTTATTCACGTTTCCTTCTGTACAACCATCAGGAACATTATCAGGTTAGGCACCTCAACTCTGTTACAGACTGCAGAGTGTACGAACTCACTTTCAAGGACGCTACAACTCCATAAGATCATAGCCTGAAGTTGACGAGTAATAACTGTTTCTGAACCTGGTGGTTTGAGTCATAAGGCTCATGTGCCTTCTTCCTGGTGGCAGCAGAAAAGGGGAGCATGCCCGGGGGTGTTGGAAATTCTCTGATGGTGGATGCCGCGTTTCTGCGGCAACATTTCGCACAGAAGTGCCCATAGGTGCGGAAGGTCGGTGATGGACTGGGCCTTATCCACTCCTTTTTGAAGGATTTTCCATTCAAGGGCATTTGTGTCTCCATGCCAGGCTGGATGCAGCATGTCAATATACTCTCCACTACAAATCTAGAGTCCCTCGTCAAACTTTTCGATGCCATACGGATCCGGATAAACACTCGGGAAAGTGCCTCTGCTTTCATCGTAATTGCACTTCCACGCTGGGCTCAGGACGGGTCCTCCGTAACAATAAAAGTCAGGAATGTAAACTTGCTGATCCTATCCACCTCCACCCCTTGGTCGTAATGTCATTGAGTAAGAGGTTGTAGTTATGGCATCTCACAGGCCAGAATTTCAATCTCCCTCCGACATCTTGATTTGTCACCTGCTTATTCGGAATACGACAGTGGCGTTGTCAGCAAACTTGAATTTGACTTTGCTGGTGTGCTTAGTCACACGGTCAGATGTGTAACGCGAGCAGAGTCGGGGTCTAAGCACACAGCTGTGTGGTGCATCTGTGCTAACGGAGATCTGGATGGACATGTTGCAAATTCGAACGAACTGCGCTCGGTCTCAGTGAGTCGTTTTCATAATAAGAGGGGGAAAGGAACCGATATTTTTCACTTTTTTGAAGACGTTAGAACGTTATATGTGAGCAGAAATCGACCACTTCGCCCATCGGGTCTGCTGCACCGTTTCGTCTCCTGGTTTCTCCTCGTATCCCTTTATGCCGGAAACAGTCAAGAATCAATCAACCTCTGCCTTACATCGCCTCCACAGACACAGGTGGTAAGAGTGGGCTCCTCTGCCCCTCTGACCCTAAACACAGGGGCTCCTCGGGGCTGTATACAAAGCCCCCTCCAGCTCCAACACGTTAATTAAATTTGCTGATTACACTACGCTGATTGGCTTAATCTCAAATAACAATGAGGTACCCTGACACAGTGGTGTCAAGAAAACAGCCTCTTCATTAATGTCGCAAAAACAAAGGATCTGTTTGTGGACTAGAGGAGGAATGGAGACTGGCGAGCCCCTTTTGACATCAATGCATCTGGGGTTGAGAAGGTGACCAGCTTTAAGTTTCTCAGCAGAAACATCTCTGAGGATCTCACATTGTCTGTGCATACCGGCTGTGTTGTGAAAAAGGCACAACAGCGCCTCTTTCGCCTCAGGTGGTTGAAGAAGTTTGGCGAGGGCCCCTAGATCCTAAGAACTTTCTATAGGGGCACAATTGAGAGCATATTGACAGGCTACATCACTGTCTGGAATGGGAATTGTACTTTCCGGAATCACAGGATTCTGCAGAGTGTGGTGTTGTTGTCAAATTTGTAGATTTATATACCAGTCGACTGATCATCGATCCATTGAACACTGAACACTCGTGCAGTGAGAGTTCGGATATAAGAATCGGATATCCTTTGTACCAGGTTCAAGAAACGAAGAAAGACACGATCTATCCCCCGAGAACGGGGAATATACAACAGAAGAGAATGAATCCCTAGTCTGACTCGTGAATTGTCCTGTCTTACTGTCTTATTGTATCAAAAATACAACCTCAACGTCACCCGCACAATGGTACATCGCTTTAACTGTCCGGTGATACCTTAATTAATCTAATCGATATGATTTCATTCTGGGAAGTTCGCCAACCCAAAGACAAGCTATGTGTCCATGATCACGAAGAAGAGAAAATGTGCAGCTGCTGGAAATCCAAGCAACACACACAGATTGCTGGAGGAACTCAGCAGGCCAGGCAGCATCTCTGTAAAGGGATCCTGCTGAAAGGTCTGAGCCCGAAACTCTTTTCAATGATAATTCCTGGTCTGCTGAGCTCCTACAACATTTTGTGTGTTTGTTGTCCAAAATCACACTGCGGGTTGTTCAGTTTTGCCTATGTTTTCTGCAGTTTAAGACTGTTAATAATGATTCAGTGATTCTTCACAGTGTGAATGTGTTCAAATACTTTCCCGGACGAAAATGTCTTTTATCCATAGGTGATGTTCTTTGTTTTGTGCAAAGGTTAACGTTATTACCTCTGTGTGCCCGTTATGAAGTAGGCGATCTTGGTGAAGGTAATTGAAATAAAGTTGAAGCAACAGTCGTATAATGAACCCCTAGCAACAAGAAAGAGTTTATGTTCAGGCGGAAGGATTTCACCCTGCCGCTTCTCACTGTTCTTTCATCTAGTACGAACACGTGTGGTCTCTTCCTTTCAATCTGGGACTGCACTTTTAACATTTCCTCTCAGAATGCAGATGAACTTAATGACTGCAGCTTATCGCTTATTTTCTCTTTGCAATCATTGTTGCATAGAATAAACTTCTACCCCCTTGTCATAACTTCCGATACCCCCACTACATTCCTCACTTTGCCACCAACCAGAGTGGCCAACATAAAAGTGTTGCGAGTGCATTCTTGTTGTGCTCAGTCACCGACAGCCTTTTCATAGTGAGCTACGGGAAGCCTGTTCTCACATAACGCAGAAAATGCCTTTCAGTGCATTGATAAATGCACTTTATCTATGGAATACCTGTTGAAAGTAGTCGCCCGAATCCGCTATCAGCATTAGCCTCACAGCCGAACAAGGCACGTTTCCTCTTGTGTTTGGTTCTCGCTCCCTTCCCGATTCTACCATTGAGCAGACGGCGTAGCATCCTTAGTTCCCACTCGCGCAGGTTCAGGAATAGTTATTACTGTACGACTATCAGGATCATTACCAGTGTGGATAACGTCAGGCACCTCAACTCTGTACAAATTCCATAATCTACTCACTCGCAATCAAGGACGCTGCACATCCATAAGTACATAGCTTGATGCTGAGGGGTAATAACTGGTTATGAACCTGGTAGTGTGCGTCATTAGACCCCTCTGCATTCGTCCAGGTGGCAGCACAGAAATGAGAGCATGTCCTCGAGGCTGGAGAGACTCTGATGATGGATGCCGAGTTCCTGCGGCCACGTTTCATACAGAAATGCCCAAAGGTGCGGAGGGACTATGACAGACTGGGCCGTATCCAGTACGACTGTTTGAAAGATTTTCCGTTCAAGACTGTTGGTGTTTCCATACCAGGCTGCAAATACACTCGACTGCAAATCTTTAGTCGCTGGTCAAAGTTCTCGACGCCATATGGAATCTCCGCAAACTCTTAGTAAAGTAGAGGCCCTGCCCTACTTTCTTCGTAACTCTGCTGATGTGCCGGGATCAGGAGGAGTCCTCCGAAACGATAGCAGCAAGGAATGTAAAGTTGCTGATCCTATTCACCTCTGATTCGGACGGGCTCATGGACCTCAAGTTTCCTCCTACTTAAGCCAATAACCAATTTAATTGAGTAAGAGGTTGTTGTCATAGCAGCATTCAGCCAGATTTTCTGTCTCCCTCCGACATGCTGATTCTTCATCACCTTTGATTCGGAATACGACATTCGGAACCCAGATTTTTCACTTCTGTAAGACTTTACAACGTGAAATATGGGCAGGATTGGGCCATTTGGTCCATCGAGACCCACCAGCCATTTCGTCATGGCAAATCCATTTGTACTCTTAGCCCCAATCTCCTGCGTTCACTCCGTATCCCTTCATGCCCTGACCAGTCAAGAATCTATCAAGCTCTGCCTCACATAACGAAAACACATGGCTTCCTCAGACGCCTATGGAAACGAATTTCACAACTTCCGTTCTCTTCCAAACGAAATATTTCAGGTAAGGGGTGGTAAGTTCAAGGGGGATATTAGAGGAAGGTTTTTTACTCAGAGAGTGGTTGGTGCGTGGAATGCACTGCCTGAGTCAGTGGTGGAGGCAGATACACTAGTGAAATTTCAGAGACTACTAGACAGGTATAGGGAGGAATTTCTCTGGGGGGGTTATTTGGGAGGAAGGGTTTAAGGGTTGGCACAACATTGTGGGCCGAAGGGCCTGTACTGTGCTGTATTGTTCGATGTTCTATGAATTTCCCTTTCATCACCATTCAAATAGGACGAACTTCTATCTTAGACTCTCCCACCATAGCCAACGCCCGCTTTACATTCACATCGAGGCCTTTCAGCATTAGACGGTTTCACCTCTTATTCTTCTGAAATCTGCGAATGCAGGCCAAGGGCCTACAAATTCTCTTCATATGATAAGCTGTTCAATCCTGGAATCATTTTCGTGAAATTCCTTTGAACTCTCTTCAGTGTTGGCACATTAGTTCTAAAGGGCAGTAAACGACTCACAATACTGCAAGCGAGGCCTCACCAATACTTTACTAACGACACTGAATACTTGTTTTTAACTGTTAGTCTTCTTGAAGAGAATACTCACATCGCATTTGCTTCCTTCAACAGTGAATAAGCCTGCAAATTATCAGTTAGAGAATCCGGCACAACTCCCAAGTCCTTTTCCTCCTGCTCATTTTGAATTTCATCTCCATTCAGAAACCAACCTGCACTTTTATTTCTTCTACCACAGGGTATGACCATACCTTTCCCGACACTTTATTCCATCTGCTACTTCTTTGCCCATTCTATTATTCTATTTACGTTATTCTATGGTCTCTCCACTTCTTCGAAACGACATGCTCCACCACCTATCAATGTATCTTCTGCGAACTTTGCAATGAACCCATCAGTTTTGTCATCCATGTCATTGACATATAACATAAAAAGTAGCGGACCTACCGCAGACCATGTAGAACACCGGTTGTTCCCTGAGCCAAGCAGAAACGACTCCCTTTATTTCCAGACTTTGCCCTGTCAACTTTTCTCTGCTTTTTCCATGCTTCGCTCTTTTCATCAATACCATAAGTTCTTATCTTGTTAAGCAGCTCATGCGTGGCACCTTCTTAAATGCCTTTAGAAAATCTAAGTAGACTGTGTCCACTAATACACCTTTATCTGTCCGGCCCGTTATGTCTTCAAAGAATTGCAACAGATTCGTCAGGCATGATTTTCTCATGCTGACTACGGCCTACTTCATCACGTTTCTCCAAGTACCCAGAAACCACATCCTTAACAATTAGCTCCAACATATTCCCAACCACCGAGATCAGACTAACTTCCTTTCTTCTTTCCTTTCCTCTGCCTCTCTCCCTTCTTGAAGAGTGAAGTGATATGTGCTCATCTCCATTCTAGGTGAACTCTTCTATAAGCTGATGATTCTTGAACAATCATTACTAATGCCTCCACAAGCTCTTCGGTCATGTCATTCGGAACCCTGGGCATAACATCATCTAGTCCAGGTAGTGTATCTACCTTCAGATCTTTCGGTTTCCCAAGAAACGTCTCGCTAGCAATGGCAACTTCACACACTTCTAACACCTGACATTCTGGAACTTCCGGCACACTACTTATGTAGAATGATGTGAAATACTTATTCCGTTTGTCCTCCAACTCCTTGTCTCCTATTTGAATCTCTTCAGCATCGTTTCCAGCGGTTCAATATGGTCCAATATCCACTTTCACATATCTCTTAAACTTTATGCATCTCAAGAAACTTTCATATCTGAAACCGGTGTCCTCTTTCATATTATTGGTTGCTCCGTTTCGTATTATTTCTTTACCTTCAGGACATTTCAGTTGCCTTCTGTCAGTTTTTAATAGCATTTTAAAACTCTAAATTCCCACATTTTTACTCTATTATATGCCGTCTCTTCTGCATTTATGATGGCTTTGACTTCTCTCGTTTACCACGGTTGTGTCCGCTTGCCTTGAGAATATTTCTTCCTCTTTCGGCCATGAGAAAGAGAAAATTTCTTCCTCTTGCCTTCTGAATTGCTTCCAGAATTTCGAGCCATTGTTGCTCACCCGTCATCCCTGCCAATCTTCTTTTCCAATCAATTCTGGCCAGCTCCTCTCTCATGCCTCTGTTATTCCCTTTGCTCCAGTGTAATACTGACAGATTGTCTGAAGCTTCTGCTTCTCAAATATCTATCCGAATTCTATCCACCTATTACATTTCAGCTCATCGTGTTGACTGCCATTTTGCCTGATCATCCGTCCCCCTTTGCTAGATGTCTCACAGCACACTGCCTTTGCTTGTTAACATCATGCTCAGTACTATCACTCTTGTTCTCATCCACTGTAAAATTAATTAACATAATACTGTAGACGAACTTAATTTCGTTTATTAGTCTAAGAGTCATAAAGGGTTGCGCCAACTATTACAAAAGATACTTATTTAAAAGTGAGAATGAATTTAAAAACAAGCAGCTTAAATCTTCGGTCATAGAGAAAGAATGTCTGAGGCTCTGTTTTGAAAGCGTGAACAAAAATTTAAAAACGATAGAGTTTGTTGTGATTTCCTCGATGCACGATTTCCATTACACTGTTGCACAATATCTAGAAATGGCTCACGTGAATTGTTTGTTCACTGGGCTGTCTCCAATGTGACTAAGGAGCTGCTAAGATTAGTCAAAGCATTGCTGTGTCCCCTCCTTTATAAACGCCATTCAAAGCAAGCACCGGTAGTTTTCGGTAATAGGAACAGTATAAACTGAGCATCGCCTCACACGGAAAATGGAATTACCAGCAATTTTCTACATACAGAGCGTTTATTATCCTATACTGTCTGCGATTGGTGTCCCCAGTAAGTAACTGGGCTCTATGTGCAATTTGTTCCTGCTCTATCTACTGCACGACATGATATTCGCCGTAAAATGCATTTCACTAAGTGTTTTGTCTGACGAGGGATTTCAGTCTAATCAGGTTTGAATGATATCCTTTTTTCACTCAAGCCGTACAGTTTTTTTTTTCTTTGTCAACTGCAATAACTGATCTTGCTCCAGCATTTACGTTCCCCGACCTTCCATAGCATTAATGGTTTTAATCCTTCTAAGTCTCAGCCTACTCCGCTCTACCTGCGTTCTGTTCCCGGGACCATCGTACTATTACATTATTATGTGACAAATTAAAACTTTTTCTCGGAGTATCTTTTCCATTGCAGCAAAAAGCAAAGAAAATATAACTGTGCCGTTTCCCCTTTTGGATTTTTTCGATGCTCTGAATTTTAATCCTGCAGGTTCCTAGATTAACATGTGTTACATCGGGGGAAACTGTCTGGCGAGGACCGTTATATTCCCACTATGAATGTTCCGTTCAGTTTCATCTGCTACGATGCTGGAGTTATCAGAGACTGCTGCATCAGTCAGCAATCCGCTGTTAAAGATGCCCTGGATTGCGGAATCCCAATTGCACACTGATGGAAATTTGCTGACTCAGCTGTTTCTCCGATACCCACTTGGCTTTAACCATGAGTGCAAACCGAGACGAACTGTGTAAACACTTCGTGGGTCGAACCCAGTTTAAACCGGGATGGATTTAGAAGGATGGTTTCCCTTCCGACTGTAAACAATTCTTTGTATGCAATTCAAGTAAAATGTATCTAATTTTGTGTGCTCGAAACTAATTCTTAACTTCTTCCTCGCAGTTAATTTAATGGCGATTGTGATCTTGTGTCGTGGAAATTGCGGACTCTCAAAATGCATCACCCGTTACCTGGTGGCAATGGCAACAGCTGATTTACTGGGTGTTATCATTGGCGTGATAATCGAGCGGATCAATAATATTAATCTTTTTGCCAGCATTTTTCTCATCACTCCATCTTGCGCTGTGACGCTTGTCCTTCGGCTCGCAGTCATGGACTGTTCTGTCTGGCTGACGGTGGCTTTTACATTTGATCGATGTATTGCAATTTGTACTCAAAAGCTGCGGGAACGATTTTGCACCGGGAGGACAGCCGCCATATTGATAGCGATTGTGGGCATAGGGAGTTGTTTAAGGTGTGTTCCATTTTACTTTACAGTAGCTCCTTTCGCGATTATTAACAACGTTCCATGGCGCTGTATTGTCAGAGCAGATTACTTTACTTCACCAGTGTGGAAAGCTTACCAGCTGTTTTATTGCATCATTACACCTTTACTGCCAATCGGTTTAATTCTATTGCTCAATGTGCTAACAGTCCGAAATATTATAGCGGCAAACAGAGTCCGCCGAGGACTCCGGAGCAGCAATGACAATAAGAAGGATTCCGAGGTGGAGAACCGGAGAAAGTCAATGATTTTGCTGTTCTCACTATCTGCCAATTTCATTTTATTGTGGATCCCCTTTATAGTCGCCATAATGACCTGGCAGGGTCAAAATTACTTTTATACAGACAGATATCTCAATTCTCCGTCGTTTATCCTGCAAGAGTTTGGTTTCATGCTGCAATTTCTCTGCACCTGCACCAACACGTGTATCTACACACTAGCCCAGAGGAAATTCAGGGAGGAGATGAAGGCAGCAGTGAAAGAACTGGTCATATTGATTGGACGATTCTGTAGGTAAAACGTAAGTTCAATTGAATGCGTTGTTATGAGGTCCCATATATGTTCCACAGTCACCAGCAGATCCGATAACTCTATCAAAGATCTTCCTAGCCAGGTGCCTGTGACTTCGAAGCCCGTTTTCCAACAAGAGTAGTAATCTTAATTTCCTCGAATGTGCCAACGAAGGAAGTGTTACTTATGTTATATTTACATTGTCAGAATTATATTTAAATCATTGGATTAATACCGGGTTCTTGGCCAACGCACAGGGTGATGCTGGTGTGATTGTTACATTGGTAGAATTATATACTAATTGACTGACCATCCATCCACTGAACACTCGGGTGCGCCCTTTGATAGTCCAGGTATAAGAGTCGGATCTCCGTTGTCCAGGTTCAAGAACTGAGGACACACTCTATCCCCTGAAAATGGGAAATATACAACAGACAACTATAGAAACCCTAGTTTGAAACGTAAATTCTCTTATCTTGCCATCTTAATGTCTCAAAAATGCAACCTTGACGTCATCATCAAAATGCAACATCGCTATATATTTCGGGTGATCCAATGATTTATCTAATCGATATGGTTTCATTCTACGAAGGTACGCCGGGATAAAGGCAAGCTACATGTCCAAGATTATGAAGAAGAGAACATGTGCAGATGCTGGAAATCCAAGCAACGGACTCAAAATGCTGGAAGACCACAGCAGGCCAGGCAGCATCTATATGAAGAGACTGTAGAAGGGTCTCGGCCCAAAACTACGACTGTCCTCTTTTCAGTGATACCGCCTGTCCTACTGAGTTCCTTCAGCATTGTGTGTGCGTGTTGTCCAAAATCACGCAACCGTCCAATTTATGCACATGTTTTCGCGATCTTAAGGATGTTCATAATGATTCGGGGTTCCTTCACAGTGCCAATGTGTTCAAGTACTTTCCCTGATAGAACGTCTAGAGTTGATTCCCTTCATTAAAAATATCTTGGCAGTAAAAACAAGGGTTTTGTTTTATCAATACGCGATGCTCTTTGCTTCGTGCAGAACGTTAATCTTATTCCATTTGTGAGTCCGTTATGAAGTAGGAAGTCTTGGCGAATATAATAGGAATAAACGGTCATTACAACAGTCATGTTATGAAACCGACAAGAAACAGTTTATGTTCAGGTGGAAGTGTTTCACCCTGCCGCTTCATACAGTTCTGTCTGCATAATGTTTAGCACGAACATGTGTGGTCTCTTCGTTTGAAACTGGGACTCCACTTTTAACATTTCTTCTCAGACTGCAAATTACTTTATTGAGTCCGTCTTATCGCTTATCTTCCCGATTCAAATTTGTGGAACTTTTGCAAGCAGCTATAACATTTTTTTCGCACTTCACCACCTACTTTTACTTTTATCGAACAATATTTATTGCTGAATTGAGAAATGTTTCCAGCTGTCATTTCTATTTCTTTTTTGGCATATTATTATTCAGTTATATTTAACTCAAAAGGAGGGGGTTAAGATGCAACGTAAAGCTACTTCTTGTCCGATAACTTAGGACATTTAACATTACAACATTGTAGAATATTTGCCCTGTTCTCACAGCCACTACCGGACGACTTCCTTTCTTTCTTTAAATTTTATTTATTTTTGTTTTGCTCAGCATATCAAAACTTTCAATTTCCAGATACATTTACATTTACATTTCTCCCCCTCACAGATACCAGCGAACAGAACACTTCCATCAAAACATAGACATCACCACAACATCCTATAGATTAGCCATTATTATTGTAGCAGACAAATTTACATCTACGTACTGCAGGAGAGGTTGCCATGTTTTATGAAAACCATTTGTTTTTGAGTGTACCATACGTGTCAAAAATCCTAAAGCAATGTATTCCTTGATTAATTTACGCCAACCAAACAGTCCAGCGGCCATACCGGATATCCAACAAATTAAAATGTTCTTCCTCGCTCAAAAAGTCAGGATGTTAAGATTTTTTTTTCTGATGTGCATTAATAATACGACTGCTGGGTAAGGCTAAGAGAAATGACACTGGGTCCAGTTTGAGCTCCATCTTCAGAATCTTTTCCATTTCACCCAAAATATCACTCTAGTATGCCTGATGTTTTGGACAAGTGGGTGGAAGTTCCAGATTTACTTTACATTTAGAACACGTCGGCGAAACTCCCCGTCTTAAATTTCGATAAACGATCTGGAGTCGCTTGAGCTCTATGCAGAATTTTCAGTTGCAATGCTTTAGTTCTATTAAAAACTGAAATTTTCTTTGCATATCACAGATTCTTGCCCTGTTTCAGATGTAATTTCTACTCCCAGCTCTTCCTCCCAGACCTTTCCAAGCTGCTCAGCATCTCCACAGGAACATTCCCTCAGGATGCGTAAGAAGTACTAATGCAGACTTCAACCTTATAACAAAACACCCTCTTTTTCATGTCAGAACTATATAAATCAGTTAACAATGATTTTTTTCCTATATGTGTTCTCTTATCTGAAAGAAACGGAAGAAGATCCTTGTTGGGTATGTTAAATTTCTGTACTATTTGACTAAAAGACATCATCGCTCCTTCATTAAACAAATCTCCTCGATGGAAGTACCCTTAGAAATCCAATATTTACATCTAGGAGAATCCATTGTCCCAGGCTGAAAATCTGGACTGCCGGTTATTGGAGTGAAGGGGATATTTTCGTTGCGTTGCCCTCAGTTTGTCGCACCGCCCTCCAAGCCCTGACTGTATTAATTGTTATTGGATTGCGATAATGTTCCTTAACTAGTTACATCGTATTGAGGAAAAGCAAATTAATAAGAAGGCATTTTGCTTGTGAAGCTTCAATATCTAACCAAATTGAGGAGGGGACCCTGCAAACCCAGTCAAACACAAAGACAAAAAGGAACTTAATTGATATTTTTTGATGTCTGGAAAATCTAGACCCCCTGGACTACTGGGAAGCTGTAACTTAGACATTTTAATACAGGGTCTTTTTTGTTCCAGACGAAAGAAACAAATCAGCCATTTATTTTTTTTAAGTATTTGTTGGGTAAATATGACTGGAATCATTCGTATTGGGTAGAGCAGACGAGGAAGAATGTTCATTTTGAGTAAGGAGTGCTCCATCGCTAAAGATCCTGTTTGAGTTTGTCAAATAACTGTGTAAAGTTAGCTTTGAACAATTGATCGAACGTCGTGTGATAAATATACCTAGGTAAACAATACCTGTCTGCCAGCATTTAAAGGGAAAAACACCCTGAATGTCAGGTACCTGCTGCAGATTCCCCAGAGGCATAGCCTCTGATTTAGTAAAGATGATTTTATGACCTGAAAAGGCGCCAAATGAATTGATGCATTGTATAAGGTGGTGCACTGAGATAACAGGGTTTGATGAGAAAATAAGAACATTATCTGCATACAGTTTAATTTTATATGACTTTAGTCCTATGTCTGGAGCAGATATTTTGGGGTCACGCCGAATAGCCTCAGCCAATGGCTCGATCACTAGTGTGAAAGGTAGTGGTGATAAAGGGCAGCCCTGCGGGCTACTCCTCAGAATACTAAAATTATCCGACCTAATACCATCAGTGAGAATCTCAGCCAAATGGACTTTATAAATATCCTTCACCCACAATAAAATTATTGCCCAAACCAAATCGTTCTAAAGTGAAAAAGTATACGGCCATTCGACACGATCGGGAGCATTTTCTGCATAAGGAAACTACCAAACCGTCCACTGGCTGCTGCTGACATGCCTGAATCACATTAAGTAATCTGATATTGTTGGATGATCTACGGCCTTTTACAATACCCTTTTGTTCTTTTTATATGATAAATGGTAACAGTGTCTAATCGCAATGCTAAGGTTTTAGATAAGATTTTAAAGTCAGAATTTAACAATGAAATAGGCCTGTAGGAGGCACAATCTACAGGGTCCTTTCTTTTCATAAGAATTAGGGAGATATTGGCTTCTCTCAATGACGGTGGGAGGTGACCACAATTAAATGTATGTTTGAACATGTTTGGCATAGGCTCTGATAATAACCCTGTGAACTCTTTAAAAAATTCACTAGTGAGTCCATCAGGACCAGAGGCCTTCCCACTTTAGAGCTGTCTCACACCTTCCCGTATCTCATGGACAGATAACGGAGCATTGAAGAGGGACTCTTGTTCAGAAGAAATGTCTCGGAGATGTAAATTCCTGAAAAAGGACTCTGACCTAGATTGTCCAACATTACATGGTCCAGATTGATACAATTTAGAATAAAAATTCTTCAACACAACGTTAATCATTTTAGAACTACTAGTGAGGGCTCCTGTCCCATCCCGAATTGAAGCAATAGTCTCAGAGGCATTTTTCTTTCCATCTGAATAAGCCAAATACCTACCTGGCTTTTCACCATGTTCAAACAATCGTTATTTAGCAAATGTCAATTTTCTTTTGGCTGCTTGTGTCAGTAAAGAGATTAGTGTACAGCGCAGGGCTGTGATATTGTGTAACTTGGCTGCAGAAAGCTTATTAATATAACCCTTTTCAGCTGCCACAAGCCTTGCTTCCACTAGGCACTGCTGTTCCACAGCTTGCCGCTTCTTACTAGCAGAGTAGGAGATAATTAATCCCCTTGCATGGGCCTTAACGGTTTCCCAGAGCATCGGTGGACTACTAGCTGATTTGGAATTAATAGATAGGAAAGTTTTGAATTCGTAAGTGAAGTAGTCTAAAAATTTATTATCTTTTATAATAAAATGATTCGGCCACCAATGTCTAGATCGTGCTGAATTATCTTTGGGCTTAATATTTAAATGTACTGCTACATGGTCAGAAATAGCGATATTTCTAATTGTGCAAGATACAACTAAATCTAGGAGCGTTTTGGGGGTTAAAAACGTCTGTTCTGGTGTAACACATGTGTGGATTAGAAAAAAACAGTGAAGTCTTTTTTCTGAGGGATGTATCAGCCTCCAGATATCCACCAGTCCCAGTTATCCATGTAAGCCCATGATTTGTTTGGACTGTGAGGAGAGCAATGGGGGACCACTAGACACTCTGTCCATTAATGGGTCATTGAGACAATAAAAAACCCCACCTATAATAATGTTTTGCATTGAAAAGCTTGTATGTTTCGAAAAAGCATGTATTAGGAATTTGGAGGGGAGGAGCAGGAAAGCAGTAAACATTGAGAATACCATATTCCTCTCCATATATTGAAGCCCTAACAATCACAAATCTCCCATACTTATCCTTAATGCAGGCAAATAACTTAAAAGCTAAATTCTTCCGAATTAAAATGGCCACCCGCCCCCCCCCCCCCCCCACTCCTGGTATTAAAAGATGAAAAATAGACTTGATCAAATCCAATCTGTTGCAGTTTTAGATTTTCTTTATGATTTAAATGTGTCTCCAGCAATAAGGCTATATCCATCCTTTCCTTTTTCAGGTTTAGTCGGATTTTCTTTCTCTTAATTGGAGAATGACTCCCCTTAATGTCATAATTTTAATATATTACTGGTCATAACCCTTCATAACAATCATTTGACTCTAGAGGAGAAGAACCCAGACTTAAGATCAGCTAATCAGCAATAAATAAAAACACACAAATAAAAACAAAGTGCTAACACCGCTGAACAAGACGATTTACCCCACACAGAGGGGATATCTGAACCCTCTAGCTCCCCATATTCTGCCCCACTGGCATTTAACATAGTCAAAAATGAAAGCAGGGCATGATTTATCAATCCACCGATTTGTTACCATCGTGTTTCAACTCCTTCAGGCTGGAGCAGCACCGCCAATTTAAACAAATACTGAAACTGTATTGATCAAAACAAACATGTTACCCATCCTGCAAGATAACTTGCCGTCGAGTAATGAAAAGGTAAAATAAAGCGACCATCGAGCATGTTATCGTCCATAACCAGGGCTACACAATATACTGCATACATTCTTTAGCACAACGTGTCTACAAAAGTTTTAGCTTTGTCAGAAGAATCAAATATCTTAGTGGTCCCGTTGTAGGTGATTTTCAGTGCCGCTGGGTAGAGCATAAAGTTCTGGATTCCGGATTCTCTCAGCTGCTTCTTTACCTGGTCGAATTCCTTGCGCTTCCGAATAACGGCTGCCGAAAAATCTTGAAAAAAACATAAGCCTGCATCCCTCAGTCCCGCGGCATCTCGAAATCTCCATCACTCTCTGCTTATCACCACAATTATGGAACCGGACGAGGACGGGTCGAGGGCGTTGGCTTGGGCCCGGTTTTGGAGCCAGCGAACGGTGAGTACTTTCCATTTTAATGCGTAAAGGAAATTAAGCAGCCAGCCCTCAAAAAGCTTTGCTGCCTTCTGTACCTTCAGGTAGACCGATGATCCGTATGTTCTTCCTCCTACTTCTGTTCTCAAGATCACCGATATGGTCAGACGGGCTTTGAACTTGCTTTTCTTGCGCCCTGACGTGGCTTTGGGCCTGATCAGCTGCAGTATCTACCGCGGCGATTTAGCCCTCGGCCCCGGTCGTTCTTGTATCAAAATTTTTAAGCTCCAATATGTGGTCTTGGAGTGTCAGAGAGAGTGGACCCAGCTGTCAGCTAAACTCCACAACTTTCGGGACCAGTCCACCATTCTCAGTCTGGCCTTTACCTTTGACCGGATTGGTGACCTTATCAAGGGTCAAAGTACAATGTCCTGAATCAAGTCAACAAAGCTCTCCGCGTCATTAAGGTACGCAAGCCTCCAACCCCGACGACAAGGTTAAAGGATTTTTCCACAACACCAGATGTACAATAGTTTGGCACCTCGTTTTCCCCTAAACTGCTTTTTAAGTTGACGATTCAATATTCCTCCTCCACGGTATGCTCACTTTTGATCATTACATCACCGTCGTCATACAGACGTCTAATTACCGACGGTGCTACATTAAGGCAACACTGTTAGACTATAATCATCACTCACCAATGCTCTTGCCACTTTATATCCCTTAGACTCATATAAATTGATTTCTTTACGTTTAAATTGTTCCTTTTATTCCCACGTCCTGCTTTCAGTGTCTCCCCAATGAAAAAAAAACAACTCTTGATTTGTAATTTGGACCTTAACTCCTTAGACTGCTGCATTAGAAACTACATCTGTGCATTCTTTCAATTGCTCTCGGATGATAATCAGTACTACGGGCTCGATCTGATCCCTCGCAATCAAAATAATTTCACTACTGTGCGTCTGTTAGAAAACCAGCTGCTGGGAGATAAATTGTCCCATTCTGTTTAAATTCATTGTTGCATAGAGTAAACCTATCCTCTTGTCATAACCTCCAATATTTCCACTACAGTCCTCACTTTTCGTTCAACCTGAGTGGCGAATATAAATCTGTTCTGAATGCATGCCGCAATCACCGCCAGCATTTTCATGGTGAGCTACATGAAGGAGGTTGTCATGTTACGGACCAAAGGCCTTTCAGTGCACTGTATCCATGGCATTCCTGTTGCAAGTAACCACCTCAATTCCGCTGTTATAGATCTCCCGGTTACTGAGGCACACAGACCTCCAAACTCTACAACATGGTTGTGGTCCGCTTGGAGGACTTTTTCCCAGTACTGGAGAATAAGAGTTCGTACTCTGTGTTCTTTTAAGATGCTTTGGAAATCGACCATCTAAAATCCACTTACGCGGTTATAGTTGCTTTGGTATACTCTCTGTTGATCATGACAACACTATTGTCACACAGACTCCCAATTACACAATTTATGCTACATTAACGCAACACTGTTGGATTATAAATAACTTCCAGCAATGCTCTGGCCATTTTATATCTCTTGGTCTCAGATAAAATTATGCCTTTAAGTTTACATGGTTACTCTCATTTCCCCACACCTGCTTTCAGTGCCTCTCAATCATAATTTTTTTAAAAATTGAATTGTAATTTGGACATCAACTTGTTCGTCTGCTGCAGTAGAAAGTACGTCTGTACATTTTTGCAATTGTTCACCAATGGGAATCATTGCTGCGGCGACAGGATATGACGCCGCGCAATCAAAATACTTTCAATACGGTGGACCTCTTGCAACACCAGGGAAATGGAAGATAAATTATCCTCTTTTGTTAAATTCGTTGTTGCGTAGAATAAACTCATATGCACTTGCAACAATTTCCGATATTTCCACTATATTCCTCACTTTTCCCTCATTCCTATTGACCAATGGAAATGCCCTCAAATGCCAGTATTTTGTGAAGTGGTTTGTCAACTAAAGCACAAAGGTCTATTCAGGGAACTATATTCAAGATATCCCTGTGCGAAATATCCGCTCAAACCCAGCTTTCTGCATCCACCGCAGAGCCCGGCAAAGCATGTTTTCTTGGTTTTCGCTCTCGTATCGCTTCTCCCATTGGGCAGAAGGTGCAGCATCCTTAAGTCCCACTCAGGCAGGTTCAAACACAGTTATTGCTGTATGATTCTCAGGGCCAGTAACAGAGTGGATAACGCCAGGCATCTGAAACCTTCACTGATTCCACCGTCTACGGCCCTATTTGCAAAGTCGGTATAACTCCATAAGATTATAGACTGCAGACCAATGGATAATAACAGTTCCAGAACCTGTGATAAGTCACGAGGCTCCTGTATTTTCTTCCTGATGGCAGCTGAGAAAGGACAGCATTTCCTGTATGGTAGAGGGTTTCCTGCTGCAACATTTCGTATAGAGTTGCTCAAGGTTGGGGAGGGCTTTACCTGTGATCGCCCTGGCCGAATCCGATACTTTTTGAGGATTTTTTTTTTTGCCAAGTGCTTTTGAGGTTAGGGGAGAAACAAACCAGAGGACATGGGTTAAGGGTGAAGGGGGAAACGTTTAAAGGGAACGTTTGGGGGGAGGAGGCTTCTCCACACAGAGAGTGGTGGGAGCGCGGAATGAGCTCCCAGATGAAGAGGTAAATGCGGGCTCTCTTTTAACATTTAAGAAAAACTTGGACAGGTACGTAGACGAGAGGTGTATGGAGGGATATGGTCCAGGTGAAGGTCAGTGGGACCAGGCAGAAAAATGGTTCGGCACAGCCAAGAAGGGCCAAAGGGCCTGTTTCTGTGCTGTAATGTTCTATGGTTCTATGGAGATTTCATAGGCAGGCCCTGTTTATGGAGATGTAATGAGGCCGTGAGAAATCGACACTGTGTTTTCATGGTACATAAATCCAAATGAGCTATACCTGTTGCACCTAACCCACCCGAATGCAAAAGGGTGGTGTGAATGTTCTGCACCCAGGAAATCGTTTACGATAGTATGACCATAAGACATAGGAGCAGAATTAGGCTATTTTGCCCACCGAGTCTGCTCCACCATTTCATCACGGCTGAAGCATCTTCTTCTCATCCCCAATCTCCTTATCCTTCCATACTCTGACCAAACAGGAATCTATCAACCTCTGCCTTAACCATACGTACAAAATGCCTTACATATACGTTCAAGTGTTCACTTGGCCTCCACAGCGGCCTGTGACAGGGAATTGCACAAACTCACCCACCCCAGAGCTAAAAGCTTTCCCCTTCATATCCGTTCAAAAAGAAAACCCCTCTATTCTGAAGTGGTATCCCATCGTCCTAATCTCGCCTACCAGAGAAAACATCCTCATTCTTCTGCAGTCCAATGATAACACTGCCAGAGCCATCAAGAGCTCTTCTTATATCAAACCTTTCAAACCCGAAATCATTCTCTGCAACCTTCCTTGAAACCTATACAGTGTCAGCATTTCCTTTCTGAGATCAGGGGCCCAGAACTGTTGACAATACTTCACGTGAGACTTCGCCAGTACTTTATAAACCCTCGACATGAAATCCTTGCTTTTATATTCTTGGCCCTTTGAATTGGTAACGTCCTCACAACCGACTTTAGCTGCACATTAACCTTAGGGAATCCTGCGCAACGAGTCCCAAGTCCAAGTGCGGCTCTGCTTTTGGAATTTTCTCTCCACACCAAAATGCACGACCACACATTTCCTGACACTGCCAATATACCTCTGCTAATTCTTTTCCCACTGCCTTAATCTATCTAAGTCCTTCTGCAGCCTCTCTACTTCATTAAAACTACCTGCTCTTCCACCTACCTTCCACACACTTTGCAACAAAGCCATTAGTTACGACATCCAAGCCATTGACATATATAACTGAAAAAGAAGCGGCTACAGTACATACCACCATGGAACGCTACTATTCACCGGCAGCCAAACAGAAGAGGCTCCATTTATTATTACTCTTTACCTCCTGCCAATTAGCCACTGCTTTAAGCAAGCTAGAAGCTTATTTATGGGCCTCATGTGTGCCACCTTGTCAAAGGTCTTCTGAAACTCCAAGTACAAAACATCAACCAATTCTCCTTTTTCTAACCTGCTCGTTAGCTCCTCAACGATTTTCAACAGATTTATCACGCAAGATTTGTCTTTGAAGAATCAGTGCTGACTATGGGTTATTGTGTACAGTTTTGGTCTCCAGGGTTAAGGAAGGACATCCTGGCTGTAGAGGAAGTGCAGCGTAGATTCACGAGGTTAATTCCTGGGATGTCTGGACTGTCTTACGCAGAGAGGTTAGAGAGACTGGGTTTGTACACGCTGGAATTAAGGAGATTGAGAGGGGACCTGATTGAAACATATAAGATTATTAAGGGATTGGACAAGATAGAGGCAGGAAATATGTTCCAGATGCTGGGAGAGTCCAGTACCAGAGGGCATGGTTTGAGAATAAGGGGTAGGTCATTTAGGACGGAGTTAAGGAAAAACTTCTTCTCCCAGAGAGTTGTGGGGGTCTGGAATGCACTGCCTCGGAAGGTAGTGGAGGCCAGTTCTCTGGATGCTTTCAAGAAGGAGCTAGATAGGTATCTTATGGATAGGGGTATCAAGGGATATGGGGACAAGGCAGGAACTGGGTATTGATAGGAATTGATCAGCCATGATCTCAAAATGGCGGTGCAGGCTCGAAGGGCCGAATGGCCTACTCCTGCACCTATTGTCTATTGTCTATTGTCTGCAAGTGCCCCGAGATCTCATCCTTAACAATCGACTGCAACAACTTCCCAACACTGACGTCAGACTAACTGATCTTTAACGTCATTTCTTCTGCCGCTCACAAAACCTCAAGAATACATGCTTGGTTTTATATTCTAGTTTTATATTGCAAAAGGGCCATCAATTCCATCTTCCATCTAATATAAAAATAAGCGGTCCCTACACAGGTCCATGTGGAACACGAGCGGGCCAGGCAGAAAAAGTTCCCTTTATTCCTACTCTTTAACTTCTGCTGGACAGCAACTGTTTTACCCATGGTTGTGCCTGTCTGGTAATAGTCTGGGAGCTTAACATGTTAAGCAGCCCCCATGTGTAACATTTTGTTGAATGCCTTTATAAAATCCAGGATCAAAACGTCCACCGTTTCTCCTTTGTGTATGCAGCCTGTTATGTCTTCAAATAATTCCAACAGATTTGCCAGGCATGATTTTCCTTTGATGAATCCATGTTGACTACGATCTGATTCATCATTTGACTCCAAGTATCCCAAACCCACATCCTTAATAATCATTCTGGAAGTCCGTTGTCAAGTGAGAATAATGACCGTTAATCCTGTCAGTTTTATTTTCCAATCACTTCTAGCCAACTCCTGTCTCATGACTCAGTAATTCGATATACTGCACTCCAATACTGACATACCTAACTTCTGCTTCTCCTCAGATTTTAGTGAATTCTATGATATTATGATCACTTCCGCCGAGGAGTTCTTTTACCTTTGTTACGTACCCCGTAACTGGGTGTCAGACCAGCAAGGATAGAAGTATCAGTTGGAGTTTGGTGGTACTATATTCAAAAGAGTTTATTAGTAAAATAAGCAAAACAATATCAATAATGCAAATATACATACAGCACAGGTTAGCAATAATAAACCTAAAAGTGTAATAAAAGAATAATAATAAGCAATAATAAACAAGCTCTATCGATGTCTAGGGGTAAATGAATTGTCATAGAAGAGTATAAAGTTCAATTCAGTCCATGCGTGCTGAGGTAAGTATGGTTGTTGTGTGGTAATCGTTGGAGAGAGAGAGAGCGAGCGAGATGGAACAGCTGCAGCAGGCAAACCTTCTATGGCTTTCTTAATTCGTCGTATCATTGTGGCCATTCAGCTATGACCCCTCCGTCCTTCAGCTAGACCGTTGTTCTGTGGTGGACTCGTCACTCTGGCATGAGTGGACACACACACGTCCCCACCGGCCTTGCTGTCGCACTGTGAGTTTTATTGGCCGATCTCCTGATTCAGTCTCCGAATCCCTCACCTTCCAGTGGGTTCACAACACTCAGTCAGTGTCCACTGGTGTGTCTGTCTGAAGGGTGTCTCTCCAGACCTGTCTTTTATCCCTACTAACGGGATCTCAGGTATACATCAACTCTGAATGACAGTGTCCATCCAATCAGACCACTCCTGCTGTCTCCTCAGGAATGTTAACGAGCAAAGTAAAATCCTTGTAGTGAAAGTAAATAATCCAGGAAGAGTAAAAATACAATAAATCAACAGTCTCTCTCTCCCTCTTATCTGTAGCAGATGTTCGTGCCTGTGTTTCGTCTCTCTCTCTCTCATGAGCAGCATAGCAACAGTAATAGTTCGGGGTTCTCGGGGGGGGGGGTATGGTTAACTCTGGACCACATTGTCCAACAGGTCTGTTCATCACTCATAACACCTTAAACTCTAATCAATTCCCGTTCAATGCGCAACACACAATTCAGAATAGCTGGGTCCATGCTGGGCTCAAACATCAGTCGCCCTGAAAAGCCATCTGACAGGTATTCTCGACATTCCGCCTCTTGGGATCCAACATCAATCTGATTTCTCCATCTACCTGCCTATCAAAGTCCCCATGACTATTGTAACATTTCCATTTAGACATGTATTTTTCGATCTCCTGTTGAAATTTCTGGACCTCATCCTTTCTGCTGTTTGGAGGTCTGTATATCGCAGCAGGGTGTTTTACCCTCTTCTTTCCTAAGCTCTCCACAATTCAGCACCTTCCGACCCTCTGTCACCTCTTTCGAATGATGTGATTTCATAATTTACCCTTATTGACACGCCACCCCCTCTGTCTGTCCTTTCAATGACGTGTGTATCCTGGATGTTACATTTGTTCTCAACAACTGCTAAATTAGGCTAGCTGTTTAAAAAAGAAATTAAATTTCCTTTCCTAATTTATGAATCGTGAAGGAATACACCAATTATTATAAATGATATTTACGTAAAAGTGATATTGTAGTTTAATTTTTTCCAATTTATTTTCCCTATAAGCATCTTAAATATTGTGTCATACAAAAGGAATGTGCGACAGGATCCTTTCAAAGATTGAAAAAAGATAAAAGAAAACATATTTTGCTGTGATTTCTTCGATGGGCAATTTCCATTGCGCTGTGAAACCACGCATAGAAAAAAGCTCACGACAATTGTTTGTTCAATGGGCTGTTTCTGATGCGACTAATAAGGTGGAAAGATTAGTTTGTCGTACCCTCTCCTTTATAAAAGCGTTCAAATCAATCATCTGTAGTTTTCGGCAGTAGAAATAGGAGCGTTTTCACCTGATTGTCACGTCACTCGCAAAATGGGATATCCAGCAATTTACTACATACAGAGTGCTTATTATCCTGTACTGACTGCAGTTGGTATCCCCAGTAAGTACCTGGAGTATGTTTGCAATTCCTTCTTGCTCTATCAGCTACTCTGCATTATATTCGTCGTAAAATGCACTACACATAGTGCATTGCCTCGTGAGGTATTTCGGTTCGATCAGGGATCAAACATATGTTCCTTTTTTTCTTCCAGAGGTTCATTGTTACTATATATTGTGTTTCTATCTTCTTCCGGAAATTCCTTATTGCTGGTTTCTTTGTCAACTCTAACAACCAGTTAGAACTAATACTGGTGAACCTTGCCCGACCTTCCAAAGCATGAATGTTCTAAATCTGAATTGGTATCAATGCCTGGAACAAAAGCTTTACAGTAACGAACAGAAGGCTTCACCGACACCACAACATGTTCACGAACATTCCGCTTTATCAATGAAACATATTTGCAGTGGTAGAAAGGTTCAGCGCAGCCACAGACCCTTCAGCCCATCTAATCCATGCCGAAAGCAGATAAACTACCTACTCTCATCGACATGCACCGTTATTATGCAACAAATAAGAAATCATTCTGAATATTATTTTTGAAATATCTTTCAACTGCAACAAAACCAAGCAAAGTATGACTGTCCGGTTTTCCTTATCGGACTTTTTTTTCTCGCCCATTATATTCCCACTATCAATGCTCCATTCAGTTTTATCAGTCCCAAAGCTGGACCTATTGGAGATGGCTGCGTCAATCAGCGCTCATCAGTCAAAAATGCCGCGGACTGAGGAAACCCGTTGCCAACAGTTCGAAGTTTGCCGACTCAGCTGTTACTCAGATCCTCCCTGGAATCAGAAGGATCGTTTCCCTTCAGTCATTAAAACATTATTTGTATACAAAACCAGTAAAATCAATTACATTTTGTCCGCTTGGAGCTAATTATTATGTTTTTCTTTACAGTTAATTTGTTGGCCATTGTGATCTTGCGTCGTGGAAAATGCGGACTCTCCAAATGCATCACCCGTTACCTGGTGGCGATGGCAACAGCTGATTTACTGGGCGTTATCATTGGCGTTATATTGGAGCGGATCAATCATATTTACGTTTTTACGAGATTGTTGTACATCAGTCCGATTTGTGCTACGTCAGCTGTCTTGAGGTTCGCAGCCACGGACTGTTCTGTCTGGCTGACGGTGGCTTTCACATGTGATCGATGTATTGCAATTTGCAGCCAAAATCTGCGGAAGCGATTTTGCACCGAGAAGACGGCGACTATAGCGGTTGTGATTGTGGGCATAGGGAGTTGTTTAAGGTGTTCTCCATTATACTTTGTAATAGATCATTCCGTGAGTATTAATGACATTCCATGGCGCTGTACCGGCAGAGCAGATTACCATACTTCACCATTTTGGAAAGCTTACCAGCTGTTTAATACTATCCTTACACCTTTATTGCCAATCGGTTTAATTCTGTTGTTCAATGCTTTAACAGTCAGGCATATCATCGCGGCAAACAGAGTCCGCCGAGGACTCCGGAGCAGCAATGACAATAAGAACGATTCCGAGGTGGAGAACCGCAGAAAGTCGATGATTTTGCTTTTTGCTCTATCAGCCAATTTCATTTTATTATGGATCCCCTATATAATCTCCACTCTGACCTGGCAAGCTCAAAATTACCGTTATGCGGACAGATATCTTAATTCGACATCGTTTGTCATGCAGGAGCTTGGGTACATGTTGCAATATTTCTGCACCTGCACCAACACGTGTATCTACACACTGTGCCAGAGGAAATTCAGGGAAGAGTTGAAGAAAGGAATGAAACATCTGGTCACATTGAATGGTCGACTTTGCAGAGAATCGCAACTTAAATGATATGTTTTTTTATGAGTTCACAGGAATTTTCTCAGTCATCAGTAGGTCTGATAAATATACCATAAATCTATGTAGCCAGGTGCGTGAAGGTTAAAAGCCCGTTTTTCCAGCAAGGGCAGCAACCAGAATTTTCTGAATGGAGCCAACGAGTAAAGTGTTGCTGCTTGTCCAAAATTATGATCCAGTTTCGATGGAATATCATGGACGTTTGTTTCCAAAGGTTTAATCGCCTACTTTTCTTTATATTTCCTTTAAAATAATTTATGGTTTAAATTGGTTGTTAATCACCGAATCTGTCAAAAGATTAGGAACACTGTAATTCGTAGCGAGATCATTTTGAATTTTAAGATTATTGTTTTCATGAGAATTGGTGAATATGGAAAACTGTGTCAAGAAATTAATGCCTGAGACCTGACGATGTGACTTAGATAAGAACAGTTAATTTCCTCTTCTCGAACACTCTCCCTTGCTTTCTCTCTCTTTCTTTCTAACTTCCTCTCTCTGTCTGTCTCTCTCCCTCTTTTCACATTTGTTATCTCACCTTTTGCTCTTTTCCTTTGTCTTTTCGCTCTCTCACGAATTGCAGCTTCCGAAGATTACTCGTTTGAATTCTGTTTGCTTGCAATCTAACTGTGTCTGTTTATTTCAGAGGAATCCTCCCTTAATAGTCTGACGAGAATCGTTCTTCCATCTGCAGGGTGCCGAATCTTCTAATTTCAAATATTTTATGTACAAATGCATAAATATTCATCATGTGTCGTAGGATAACCTAACAGTTATTTGAGATTTCGTACAGCCTCGGAAAGAGATATTTTTAGTTATCATCGCTATCTGTGCAGAAATCTTAGAGATCGGACACACAGACCATTTAGAGATACAGCGCGGTTCAGACACTTGCGGCTCCAAAGAACCGCGCCGTAGAGCAGTCGGCCGGTAACACCCTAGCTTCCTCACTGAAGAAATTACATTCCCCAGATAACCTCATAACCGATTGGTCGTTGGTTATGGGAGGGAAGCGAAACAACAGGAGGAAACCTTTCTTACCCTTTACGTAAGACTCCAAGGCTCCGAGCTGCGATGGTGTTGCACTAACATGCACATTACCGTGGTGTACAATTTCTGTGCGTATTTTCAAGAGCTTCAGGGTGTCGACATTGAAGCAGGGTTTCTTCAAAGCGTGCATTTGTTTCAAGTGTTTTACCTTCCGAGAACGTCTGCAGTGCATATCATCATCATCATCAACATCATCATCAACATCAACATCATCATCAACATCATCATCATCATCATCATCAGGTGCCACGCCCAGTTTGAGCTTCGACTGCCATGGCCCACGCACTCCTGTTTCGGGTCAAGTGGATCAATTCATTGGTATTCATTTCCAGTTCTCTGGCTGCTGTCTCCATCATCATTTTTATTTGCCTTCATCTTGCATTCTTCCCTTCAAGCTTTCCCATAATTACAGTGCATTCTAACACCTCTTACCTAATCCCGTGTCCAATGAAGTTACGTTGCCTTTTCATGATCTCATACATTATTTGTGCATAGGCATTGGTTAAGTAAAGTGGGGCAGTGAAAAGAGTATTCAAGATTTTATGCAGTCATACGTAACGTTCTTTTCTTCAAGCCAGACATAATTGCTACTCCTTCTGTGCATCCATTATAAATTAGGCAATCTTTTTGAAGATCATTGAAATAAAATTGCAACATCAGGCATGTAATGAAACCTTACGAAGAAGCAAGCATTGATGTTCAGGCGGAACTAATTTAAGATGCCGCTCTGCCACTTGCGATGTTGCTTTGTCAGTTAGCATGAACATGTGTGGTCTGTTACTTTCAAACTGGGACTCTGGGTTTACCATGTTCTATCTGGCTACCAATGACTTTAATGACTTCAGGTTATCATTTATTTTCTCCGAAATTTAATATCTTTTCTCTCTCCCTCTCTCTCTTTCTCACACATACATGCGCACACACACACTCCCCCTCCTTCCTCTCTCTCTCGATCTTCACAGTTGTTACCTCACCCTCTCGTTTTCCCTTTTTCTCTTTTTGTTTTCACTTCTGCCTCAGATTCCACTTTCTACAAATTTAAAGTCAGATCGGATTTGTTTTGGAAATTTACTGTCTTTGTTTATTTCAAAGGAGTTTATGTTTAACCCTGTAACTAGAAATGTTCTTGAACCTCCGGTGTGAAAATCTTGCATTTTCACGTATATCATGATAAGATTCCATGAAAGTACATCATGTGTCTTTCGGGTAATGTTTATGCTTCTGCCGATCTCCAGAAAGGGTCATATAAATTAGTCATGTATATCTTGGCAGTGAACAGAGTGCTGAAGATTTTTTTGGTTTGTTTTTGGTGTCATGTAATGTTCTTTATTTCATACAACACATTAATGCCATTCGTTCTTGGAGTCCATTATAAAGTGAGAATAATGGTGAAGACAATGGAAATAAAATTGATACAACAGGAATATAATGTAATCTTATCAACAGGAAAGCGTTGATATACAGACAGATTGGAGCAGCTGTTCTCCGGGAACTGTTCGGCAGAAATGTGACAAATGTCCAGGGGATACTTGCGTGGTGTTCGGAATAGGTAATTTCCAATGGGACAGGGAATCGATGGTCGGGTACAAAAACCATGGTGTACAAAGGCTGTTGAAAATCTAATCAAGAAGAAAAAAAAAGCTTACGAAAGTTTCAATAAACTAGGTATTCATAGAACCTAGAAAATTATAAGTCCAACAGAAGGGCCTTATATTGTAACGATTGTAATTAGCAGAGCCTGAAGGGGCAGTGAGAAGGCCTTAGCGAGCAGAATTAAGGGAAACCACAAGGCATTCGGCAAGCATGTTCAAGGTAAGAGGATAAGACGTGAGAGATTTGGGCTAATCAAGTGTGACAGTGGAAACTTGTGTATGGAACCGGAGGAGGTAAAGGAGGTAATTAATGAACACTTTACTTCAGTATTCTCTACAGGAAAGGACCTTGGTGAATGTAGGGATGATTTACAGGGGACTGAAAAGCTCGACCATATACACATTAAGAGAGAGGTAGAGCTTTTGGAAAGCATCGAGTTGGATAGGTCACCGGAAGCGGAAGAGATATATCACAGACTACTGTGGGAGGCGAGGGCCGAGTTTGCTGAGTCTCTGGCGATGATCTTTGCATCATTAATGGAGACGGTAGAGATTCTGGAGGACTGGAGGATTACAGATGCTGTTCCTTTAATCAGAAAAAGGAAGTAGAGATAGCCCAGGAAATTATCCGTACTTCAGAGGTTGGCAAGTTGGTGGAGAAGATCCTGAGAGGCAGAATTTCTGAACATTTGGAGAGACAAAACATGATTAGGTATAGTCAGCAAGGCTTTGTGAAAGACAATCAGTGCCTTTCGAGACTGGTTGAATTCTTTGAGGATGTGACTAAAAACATTGATGAAGATAGGCAGTAGATGCAGTTTCTGTGGATTTCAGCAAGGCATTAATAAAGATCGCCATGCAAAGCTTATTCAGAAAGCAAGAAGGCATGGGATCCAAGGGAACCTTGCTTTGTGGATCCAGTACTGGTTTGCCCACAGAAGGAAAAGAGTGGTTGTAGACGGATCTTATTCTGCATGGAGGTCGGTAATCAGTGGTGAATTGGATCTGTTTTGGAACCCCTTCTCTACCTGAGTTTTATAAATCACCTGGATAAGGAAGTGGAGGGATGGGTTAGGAAATTTGCTGATGACACAAAGTTTGGGAGTATTGTTGATAGGGTCGAGGGCTGTCAGAGGTTACAGCGGAAGATCGATGGGATGAAAATCTGTGCTAAGAAGTGGCGGTTGGAGTTCAAACCATTTAAGCGTGAGATGGTTCATTTTGGTAGGTCAAATATGATGGCAGAACATAGTATTAACAGTAAGACTCTTGGCACTGTGCAGGATCAGACGGATCTTGGGGTCCGAGTCCATGAGGCACTCAAATGTGCTGCGTGGTTAACAAGGCATGCGGTGCATTGGCCTTCATCAACCATGGGATTGATTTTAAGAGCCGAGGGGTAATATTACAGCTATACAGGACCCTTGTCAGACCCCACTTGGAGTACTGTACTCGGATCTGGTCACCTTACTACTGGAAGGATATGGAAATCATGAAAAGGGTGCAGAGGAGATTAACAAGAATGTTTCCTGGATTGAAGAGCATGCCTTGTGAGAATAGGCTGAGTAAAGCTGGCCTTTCCTCCTCGGAGCTACAGAGGATGAGAGGTGACCTGAATGAGGTGTAAAAGATGGTGAGAGGCATTGATCGTTTTGATAGTCAGAGGCGTTTTCCCAGGGCTGAAAAGGATAACAAGAGAGCCCACAGTTTTACGGTGCTTAGTAGGTGCAGAGGAGACATCAGGGGTATGTTTTTATTTACGCACAGAGTTGTGAATGCGGGGACTGTGCTTCCTGTGACGGTGGTGGAGGCGGATAAAATTGAGTATTTTAAGAGGCTCTTGGATAGGTACATGGAGCTTAGAAAATTAGAATTGCATGGGTAACCTTAGGTAATTCCTAAATATGTTCGGAACAGTATTTTGGGCCCAAGGGTTTTCTATGTTCTATGTTTGTTTTGTTCTACAGAAGTAGTTCACCATGCTGCTCAATAATGTTCCGTTATTTAGCGTGAACACTTGTGGTCTCTTACTTTCAAACTTGGACTCCGTTTTTATCATGTCCTCTCATGCAAGAAACATTCAATGACTATCTTATCGTTCGCTTCCTCTTTGCAGTTTTGTGGACAACGTTGCAAGCGGCTTTCATATTTTGTCTCATTTCAATACCTCTTGTGTGTCTTTGTTCAGAATGATCCTAGACTTCCTGTAAGATAGCGACGGGTGGTAAGTGTGGGCTCACTCACCTCTGCCCCTCTGACCTTCAACACAGGTGCCCCTCAGTGTTGTGTCCTTAGCCCCCTTCTTTACTCTCTGTATACCTATGACAGTGTCGTCACACACACACAGCTCCAATCTGCTAATTAAATGTGTTTACACCGCTACTCCGATTGGCCTAAACTCAAATACAGAGAAGAGGTCATCGCTCTGATATAATGAAAACAACCTCCACCTCAATGTCGCTAAACATTGGTTGTGGAGCTGGTTGTGGACATCAGGAGGAATGGAGACAGATAACCCCTATTGACTTCAATGGATCTGGAGCTGGGAGGGTGAACAGCTTTAAGTTCCTCGGTACATAGTTCACGGAGGATCTGACGTGGTCTGCACATAATGGCTGAGAAAAAGGCACAGCAGAGCCTCTTTCACCTCAGTCGGTTGAAAAAGTTTGGTGTGGGCACCCAAATCCTAAGAACCTTTTACAGGGGCACAAATCATGGTCCTTTCCCCCTTGCAGCCTTTAGTTCGACCCACAACGATTCAACACGTTCTGATCCAATGTCACCTCTTTCTCATGATTTGATTTAGGTTTTTACCACAAGAGCTATGCCCCCCCCCACCCGACTACCCGGTGTATTCTTTTGATACAACGAGTATCCTTGTAGGTTAAGCTCCCACTCACTTCCGCGAAAATGTATCAGCACCCACCACCCACCAGACACGCAATTACAAAGCTCTCATGAAACACCATGATCTGCCGTGCAACACAAACTAATCGATCACCCAACAATTCGACATGGCACAGACTATCTCTCTCTGTACCTAATGAAGGGGAAAAGAAGTGTCCCATTTCAATGCTCAAAACTGATGCTTTACAGCAACCAAGAGAATATTTTAACCTCACCGCAACAATTGCAAGGAGCTTTCCGGATTATCCACGACACACAGAAATATTTTACACCGAGATGACTGAAGACATCGGGAGGTGTTTACGGTGTGTTCCATTTAACTTTTCAGTAGATAATCACGTGATTATTGAAACGTTCCATGGTGCTGTAAAAGTAGAGCAGATTAATTTACATCACCATTTTGGAACGTTCACCAGCTGTTTAACAGCATCACTACACCTTTATTGCCAATCGGTTTAATTCTATTGTTGAATGCTTTGAGAGTCAGACATATTGTAGCGGCAAACAGAGTCCGCAGAGGACTCCGGAGCAGCAATGACAATAAGAAGGATTCAGAGGTGGAAAGCCGGAGAAAGTCAATGATTTTATGTTCCCTACATTAGACAATTTCTTTTTATTGTGTTTCCGCTTTATAGGCTCCACTATGATCCGGCAAAATTAAAATTACTTTATACAGACAGATATATTAACACGGCGTCGTTTATCCTGCAAGGTCTGGGTTCATGTTACAATTTCTCTGCACCTGCACCACGTGTATCTACCCACTGTCCCACGGGAGATTTATGGAAAAGATGAAGGAGTGAAACATCGGTCACATTGAATGGCCGACTTTGGATATAATTGGAAATTGAATTGTATGTAAGTTTTCTGAATTATTCGTAGGTCTGATAAATATACCGTAAAATTTGGTTGTCATTTCCTTTAAGTTTAGAAGCCTGTTTTTCCAACAACGGCAGCCAGCTGACTTTCCTCAAGTGTACCAAATAATAAACGGTTGCCAATGTAAGTTTTACACCGCAGAATTACATTTAAAATGATTGGTTTATTACCGAAATCATGGCCAACGAACTACGTGACGCTAATGTGATTCATATATTCGTAGAATTATATTCCAATTGACTGGAACATTGATCCGCTGAACACAATTGGACATCCTCTATGGCTGACGGAGAAATTTACCTTGGAGCTAACAATCCTGTGTCAGATAAAGTGAGTGCGGCTCTTTGTGTCGGATCTCGGTTGTTCTACTTTCAAGAATTGGGGTAACACGCAATCCCCTAAAAAAAAGAAAGGATACACGCAGGTTATCCTGCCTTGGAATATTTATGGAAGTGAATTGTATCAAAAATGCATCTCCGACGTGAAGCTCACAGTAAGACATTGCGATATTTTTCAAGCAATGCTCTGATTTATCTAATCGATAAAGTTTTATTAGACTAATTTAGTCATGCCAAAGGCAGTATTATATCCAAAATCATTATCCATCTTCGGAGGAATATCCGCGACTTTGTAACAAGTACGTTTGTTTCCCATATTTTTAACATACATATGTCTTTACATTTATCGCAACCACGGATTCGGCAGCGCAATAGATACGGCAATTGCGTTTGTAAATTCGCACGTGTCAGCTAATTATTATTTAACTCTGTACTTGTTGTCCTAGGGCTTGTCGAGACCTGGGCAGAGCATAGCTGTTGTGAATTCGGCCTTACCTGAGATACCAGACTTTCAAGTGATCAGACTCTGAAGACTACCGGTATCCATTTAATCAACACACAAAATGCTGGTGGAACGGAGCAGGCCAGACAGCATCTATAGGAGGAAGCACTGTCGACGTTTCGGGCCGAGACCCTTCGTCAGGACTCAGTGAAGGGAAAGATAGTAAGAGATTTGAAAGTAGGAGGGGGAGGGGAAAATGCGAAATGATAGGAGAGGACCGGAGGGGGTGGGGTGAATCTAAGAGCTGGAAAGGTCTTCCTATAGATGCTGCCTGGCCTGCTCCGTTCCTCCAGCATTTTGTGTGTGTTGCTTGAATTTCCAGCATCTGCAGACTTCCTCGTGTTTGGTGCAGGCTTCGTTTTCTTTTTCAGAGTTTTAGTTAACGGCCCTGTTTTGGCCTAGCGTTTATTGCTTTATTTTCCTTGTAAGTCTATTCGCATTCAACTTGCTTCAGTGTCTCTCACTCCGCACTTGGGCCACATCCGAACAACAAATCCCGACAACAAAGATGGAGCAGTTGCCCTTGGCCGTGAGATTCATTGGTCAGGTAGGAGACAAGCTACAGGCAATGGAATATGTTCTCAATGAAGTTACGGAGGGAATGAGGCAGAAATCCTCGTGTGGACAAGCCCAGTCTCACTTGGAGGAACAGTATCGTCCCTAGCCGCAGCTGTTCAACAACTCACCACAAACAAACGGACTCAGATGTCAACACGAGGAAATCTGTAGATGCTAGAAATTCAAGCAACACACACAAAATGCTGGAGGAACGGAGCAGGCCAGGCAGCATCTATAGGAAGAATTACTGTCGACGTTTCGGGCCGAGACCCTTCGTCAGGACTAACTGAAAGGAAAGATAATAAGAGATGTCTGCGATTTCCGAACGCATGGTCGCCGTCACGAACTTACTGCAAACAGCCAGCATCAGCTGACAGGTATTAACGTTCAGCAGCCTCAGGCCGCCGCAGTCCCACTCCCAGCGTCTTGCAGGTCCTCCTTTTCTGCTATCCCGACAATCTCTGCTACTAATGCTCCCACTCCCGCGCCTGGACCAGATCCGACTCCCGCATCCGTTCAGAAATCGAGTATTCCACCAACGAGCAGATATTCTGGTGATCTCGATGGTTTCAGGAATTTTATTACCCAGTGCGAGCTGACATCCCACACCCAGCCTGGTCGTTTTCGTGCTGATGCGCGAAAATTGGCGAACATGGTCAACGTCCACTCAGCCTGTTCAACGCTTTACGGGAGCAGCCCAGTCAGTCCGACAATTCGTGGAGGAGTTGAGGAGGGTTTTTGATCTTCCATTACTGGTTCAGGAGGCTGCCCACCGACTCTTGGACCTGCGCCAAGGCAGAGGAACGGTGAGAGCCCATTCACACAAAATGCGTACCGTAGCAGTAGAGACTGGATGGAATGACATATCTCTCATCACTGCCTTCCAGCGTGGACAGAATGCAGGGATCCGTCATGAGATCGCTCTCCAGGACGATCAGGATAGTCTGGATGACCTGATTAATCTGACTATTCAAGTTGACGACCGGGTAACAGAGTGGCGCAGGAAAACAATGTTTCGATCTTCATACGCGCCGCCAGATCAGCGTCTTTCCTCGCCCTCTCCCACTCACTCACTCGCCTGACGGGTCGGTTCACTCTTCAGTCAGCTTCGCCCAATTCTGTAATGGTCGCAGTTTCCTTGTCGTGGAGGTTTCAGACCCATGAACTTCAGGCGTTTATTGACCCCGGTGCAGCCGGGAATCTTATGGACATCTTTCTCGCTCAACGATGGGGAGTTCCAACTCAGGAATTAAGAGAAAAGGTCAACATCAAGGCGCTGGATGGTCGACCTCTGGGAACTGGTCAGATCCACCTTTCCACCGAACCCCTCCATCTGGTGCTCGAAGTCAAACTTCATGAAGAAATTTCTTTCTATCTGGTTAACCCACCTGAACTGCCACTGGTACTTAGTTTCCCCTGGTTATCCCGACATTTTTGTAGACCACCCAATAGCAACAGGGACATCGAGGAGCAGATAGGGAGACAGATTCTGGAAAGGTGTAATAATAACAGGGTTGTCGTGCTGGGAGAATTCAATTTCCCAGACATCGATTGGCGTCTCCCTACAGCGAAGGGCTTAGATGTGCTGGAGTTTGTCAGGTATGCTCAAGATGTTTCTTGACACAATATTTAGATACGCCAAAAACAAGAGAGCCTGTACTTGATCTGGTATTGGGAATTGAATCTGGTCAGGTGTCAGATCTCTCAGTGGGAGAGCATTGCGGAGATAGTGATCATAAGTCTATCTCCTTTACCACAGCATTGGAGAGGGATAGGAACAGACAAGTTAGGAAAGCGGTTAATTGGAGTAAGAACAAATATGAGGCTCTCCGGCAGCAACTTAGAATGCGGCAAATGTTCAGGGGATATTTGCGTGGAGTTCTGCAGAGGTTCGTTCCAATAAGACAAGAAGAGGATGGTAAGGTACAGGAACTGCGGTTTACACAGGCCGTTATAAATCTAGTCAAGAAAGTAAAGAAGAGTTTACGAATGGTTGTAAAACTAGATAATGATAGAGATCTGTAAGATTATAAGGCTAGCAGGAAGAAGCTGAAGAACGAAATTAGGAGAGCCGAAGTGGCCACGAGAATGACAGGATTCAGGAAAACCCCAAGTCATTCTACGAGTATGTGAAGAGCAAGAGGATAAGATGTGAGAGAATAGGACCAATCAAGTGCGACAGTGGAAAAGTGTGTATGGACAGAAAGGGATTGCAGAGGTTCTTAATGAATACCTTGCTTCAGTATTCACTACGGAAAAGGATCTTGGTGATTGTAGGGATGACTTCCTGTCATGGTCCGTTCCGAAACCCTCATTCCGGTTCACGGTCCGGTCCGCAGACTCCAGACTCCAGGTCCTCCGACTGCCCCTCGTTTCGATCGGACTTAAACTTAAGCACCTGATGCTCATCTTGGGGGCTGAGAATATAAGTGGCCCTGGGATTGAGTGTGGTTGGGAGGTCGTCTCGTCAGTCTCCCCTTGGAGCAACCCACCGGTGGAAGACTAGTACATTCAGTGAGTTATAGATTTGGCTGTTCCGTAGCCCGCCGAGGTTACTGGCCGCCTCGATTCTTGGAGCCACCCCAGATCGAGCTCCATTCCTGTCCCTCGCCTCCGTTGGGTAAGACAGGCCGATTGCCGTTAACCTGCGGTTGGTTCTGTACCTTCTTGTTCCTTGCCTTCGTCGGGTAGAGTCCCGAGTCCTGTCTAGGAGTCCCGCACCTGCCAGGGGTGGTTTCCAAGAACCCAAGCCTCAAGCCTCAAGTCTCAAGGTTCCTAAACCCAAGGCCTCGTCACGTCTTCGTCTGGCTTGGCGTCCGAGCCCGAGTCAAGACCTAGCTTCTGGGTCTGTGTCCAGTCTCGGGCTCGGAGTCCACCTCAGGCTCCTTATTCCCAGTCCCTCGTCCTGGTCCTGCTTCCCTAGCATACTCTGTGACCTGTCCCGTCCTTTAGTTTTTGTCCATTCCTGTTCCTAGTACTTCAGTGTCTGTGTCCTGCATTTGGGTCCAGTCTCAACGCCCCCCCCCCCCATGATACTTCCAGCGAACTGAAGAGTTTCAGCATGTTGATATTCAGAAAGAAGATATGCTGGATCTTGTGGAAAAAATTAAGATGGATAGGCTACCGGGACCGGACGAGATGTACCCAAGGCTACTGTGGGAGGATAGGGAAGAGATTACTGAGCCCCTGGCGATGATCTTTGCATCAACAATGGCGAAGGGAGAGGTTTCGGAAGATTGGAGGGTTGCCGATGTTGTTCAAAAAAGGGATTACAGATTGCCCAGGAAATTATAGATTCAGTGGTTCGTAAGTTAATGGTGAAGATCCTGAGAGGGAGGATTTGTGAGAGTTTGGAGAGGCATAATCTGATTGGGAATAGTCAGCATGGTTTTGTGAAAGGCAATCCGTGCCTTACGAGTCTGATTGAATTTTTTGATGATGTAACTAAACACACTGATGAAGGCTGAGCAGTAGATGCAGTGTATATGGACCTCAGGAAGGCATTTACAGGGTATCCCCATGCAAGGATAATTGAGAAAATAAGAAGGCATGGGATCCCAGAGGACATGGCTTTGTGGATCCAGGACTGGCTTGCCCACAGAAGGCAAAGTGTGGTTGTAGACGGGTCATATTCTACATGGAGGTCGGTCGCCAGTGGTGTGCCTCAGGAATCTGTTCTGGGACCCCTACTCTTCCTGACTTTTTTATAAATACACTGCGTGAGGAAATTTGCTGATGACACAAATGTTGGAAAAGTTGTGGATAGTATGCAGGGCTGTCAATAGTTACATCCGGACATTAAAAGGATTCAAAACAGGGCTGCGAGGTAGCAGATGGAGATCAACTCAGATAAGTGTGAGGTGGTTCACTTTGTTAGGTCATATATGATGACGGCATCATATGATTTAATGATAAGACTCGACAGTGTGGAGGATCCGAGTCCATACGAACCTCAAAGCTGTTGTGCCGGTTGACTCTGTGATTCAGAAAGCATACTGTGCACTGGCCTTCATAAATCGTGGAATTAAGTTTAGGAGCCGAGAGGTAATGCTGCAGCTATATAGGACCCTGGTCAGGCCACACTTGGAATATTGTGCTCAGTTCTGGTCGCCTCACGACAGGAAGGATGTGGAAACCATAGAAAGGTTGCAGAAGAGATTAACAAGGATGTTGCCTGGATTGATGAGCATTCCTTATGACATTACGTTGAGTGAACTCGGCATTGCCTTGGAGCGACAGAGGATGAGAAATGACGTGATAGATGTGTATAAGATGATGAGATGCAAGTCAGAGGCTTTTTCTCAGTGCTGAAATGGCTAGCACGAGAAGACACAGTTTTTCGGTGCTTGGAGTCAGGGGTAAGTGGAATGCACTGCCGGCGACGGTGGTGGAGGTAGATACGATGGGGACTTTTAAGAGACTCCTGGATAGGGACATGGAGCTCAGAAAAATAAAGGGCTATGCCAGCCAAGGATGTGGACCAGTCTGGGATATCGGCTGAATCTGCTGGTCTCCTTGAAGATTTCAGTAAAAGAAAGGCCAATGTTCCGCCCCCACACCGGCCATATGACTGTGCCATAGACCTCTTACCTGGCAATACACCTCCCCGGGGCCGGCTCTTTTACTCTTTCCTCCTGAAACGGTGAGCATGGAGGAATACATTAAGGAAGCATTGAGCATGGGGTTTATCCGTCCGTCAACCTTGCCTGCAGGAGTGGACTTGTTTTCTGTGAGCCAGAAAGATGGCAAGTTCCGTCCCTGCATCGATTATCTGTCCCTGAACAACTTCTCTGTGAAGAACAGCTGTCCTCTTCCCTTGCTGGCGTCTGCGTTTGAACATCTCCAGGGACCAACAATATGTTCCAAAATTGATCTGCGCAATGCTTACAATCTAATTCGCTTAAGAGAAGAGGATGACTGGAAAACGGCATTCAACACCTCTAATGGCCACTACGAATACGTGGTGATGTCTTTTGGTCTATCCAAGGCCCCCGCTGTATTCCAGGCCTTGGTTAACGATGGGCTCAGGGACATATTGAACCAGTTTGTGTTTGTGTATTTGAAAGACTACCTTATCTATTCCCGCTCTCATCAGGAGCACGTCCAGCATGTCCGGAAAACACTCAGACGCTTTCTTGAAAATGAGCTGTACGCCAAGTGAATTCCATAAAGACCAGGTGTCGTCATTTGGCTACATACTTACCCCATACAGTGTTCAAATGGACCCTCGTAAAGTTCAGGCAGTTACAGAGTGGTCCAAACCTTCTACAGTCAAACAGGTACGGCGCTGCATGGGGATTGGGAACATTTATCGCCGCATCATCCGGAATGTCGGTGCTATCGTGGCTCCAGCTAATGCACTCACCAAGAAGACCTCGGCAGGATTCCATGCCGACCAACCATTATCCGAGCTGAAGCGACGTTTCACCACTACCCCGCTGCTGCAACGCCCAGGCCGATCACAGCCATTCATTGCCGAGGTGGATGCATCCGATGTAACATTGGAGCTGTCCTCTCTCACCGCTCGTCTGCAGGTAGCCGGCTGCACCATTCTGCCTTTCTTTCCCGTCGTTTGCCTCCGGCCGAAGGGAATTACGGCGTTGGGAACCTCTCCTATATTCAGGATGCTAAGAGATTGATCTCTCTCGTGGTCTCTCTTCTTCACACGGTTCAGTTTCGTTCTCACTTATCGTCCAGGCGGCAAGAATACAAAGGCCGACGCGCTCTCACGGCATTTCGACGGATCTGAGGAGAATGGTGATCCAGAGCCGATTCTTCCTCGCTCGTGTGTCGCAGATCTGGGGATCTGGGGAATAGAGGCAGGAGTGAGTACCGCCCAACAATCAGATCTAGACCTGGATGGTGGAGCTCACAACCAGCTGTTTGTCGCTGCTGCGGTGCTTTCCAAAGTATTGGAATGGAGTCACTCCTCCCGTCTGGCTGGACATCCTGGAATTCAATGGACTCGGGAGTTGAAAAAGAGACTATTCTGGCGGCCATCCATGTCCCAGGATGTCCACGACTTTGTGTCTGCCTGTCCCACTTGCGCTCGGAAGGGGACATGACGTCAGCGTCCTACGGATCTGTGATGTTCACTGCCTGAGCCCCACCGCCCCTGGTCGCACCTCTCAATAGATTTCATCACTTGCCTCCCCCCTTCTAATGGAAACACCACCATTTTGGTCATTGTCGATCGATTTTCCAAGACTGCCCACTTCATTGTCCTCCCCAAGCTCCCAACGGCTCGTGAGACTGCCACACTCATGGTTCAACATGTGTTCAGGCCACTTGGCGTTCCTTAAGACATAGTGTCTAATTGTGAGCCACAGCTCACTTCCCGCGTTTGGAAGGCTTGTAGGAGCCACAGCCAAACTCTCGTCTGGCTTCCACCCCCGATCTAATGGCCAGTCTGAGAGAGTGAACCAGGAGTTGGAGACAACCCGGCGCTGCCCTGCCTCTTCGAACCCCAGGTCCTGGAGCTCCCAACTGGTTTGGGCAGTGATTAATAACCTCCAGTCGCCCCCCTTTGAATGACAGCCCTCGCTCTTCCCTAATTAAGATATCGGCGTAGGAGTTTCTGCAGCTGAACAGCTGATCCAGCACTACTCCTGGAGTGACTGCCAGTGACGAGGGGTGTTCTACAGAGGTTTGCGTTGGGACCACTTTATTTTTTTGTTGTATATAAATGACTTAGACGATGGAATAAATGGTTTTGTTGCCAAGTTTGCAACCGCTACAAAGATTGGTGGAGGGGCAGGTGGTGTTGAGGAAACAGGTAGGATGTTGAAAGAGAGATTCGGACAAAAAATTAGCAAATTAAATATTATGTTGGTAAATGCATAGTCGTGTCCTTTGGTAGTAGAAATAAATGTGCGGACTATTTTCTAAACAGGATGCAAATCCAGGAATCTGAGATGCAGAGAGACTTGGGAACATGCAGAACATCCTGATGGTTAACTTGCCGGTTGAGTCGGTGGTGAGGAAGACAAATGCCATGTTATCATTCATTTCAAGAGGTCTAAAATACAAGAGCAAGAAGTGATACTGAGGCTTCATAAGGCACTGGTGGGGCCGCACCTTGAGTATTGCAAACAATTTTAGGCCCCTTATCTTAGAAGAGGTGTGCTGGCGGTGGTGAGGGTCCAGAGGAGGTTCACAAGATAATTCCGGGAATGAAACGGTATTGTTCCGAGGTAGTGTTTGACGGCTCAGGATCTATGCTCGCCGGAATTAAGAAGGATGTGGGGGATCTCAATGAAATTTTTCAAATATTGAAAGGATTTGACGGGGTAGATGTGGAAAGGATGTTTCGCATGATGGGAGAGTCAATGACAGCAGGGCACAGCCTCAGGATAGGGGGGGGGGGGGTCCTTTCAAAATAGAGATGCGGAGAAATTTCACTTGTTAAAGGGTGGTGAATTTGCCGAATTTGTGACCACATGCAGCTGTGGAGGCCAGGTCCCTGTGTGTATTTAAGGCAGAGATTGATACGTTATTGATTGGACATAGCGTCAATGGTTATCATTATTCTATCATTAGTCCGGCAACTGGGGTTGAAGAGGAGATAGCCATGAGTGAATAGCGGAGCAGACTCAGTGGGATAGATGGCCTAATTCTGCTCCTATGTCTGATGGTCTTATAGTTGTATTATTTTTCTACCAAGGTGCATGACCATTCACTTCCTGACTGTGCATTCCATCTGCCACTTCTTTGCCCATCCTCTATCCAAGTCCTCCTGCAGCCTCTCTACTTCGTCGAAACTACCTTCCTTCCACTACTTGCCCTCTACCTACCTTCGTATCATCTGCAAACTTTGCAAAAGGGCCATGGTAGTATCTTTCTGTTAACAGCATCGGTTCTTAACTTCTTCAGCAGCCTCTTGTGTAGCAAGTTGTTAAATGCCTTTAAAAAATCCAAGTACAGAACACCCGCCGATGCTCCATTGTGTATCCGGCCTGTTACGTCTTCAAAGAATTCCATCAAGAATTCCATGGTCTCTATAATCCATCAGGGTCTTTTTAACCCTGTAGTTCCAGAGCTCTCCCCACAGCAATTCAGCACCTTCCGACACTCTGTTACTTCTTCCTAATGATATCTTTTCATATTTTACACTTAGCGACACGACACCCCATCTGTCTATCCTTTCGATGAAATGTGTATCTGGGACATAAATCTCCTAGTCATAAACATCTTGTACACACGATTTAACGATGCCCATAATGTCACACCTGCGGATCTCTAACTGTCCTGCAAGTTCGGCTACCTTATTCCATATAATGCATGCACTCAAACAGAACAGCTTCAGTACTGCATTCACCCTTTTCGATTTTGTCTGCCTTTTACATTCCAACTTATTCTGTTGACTGCAGTTTTCTATCATTAGTCTCTCCTTGCGAGGTTCCTCAGTACTCACTGCCTCTGTTTGCAAACCACGTACCTGATGCTCAGCAACATCACACTTGTTCTCATCTACTGTTCAGTTACTTCAGCTCATTAAAAGAATTACATTTTCTTTACCAATTTAGGAGTCGTGAAGAATACACCAACTATTATAAATTATATCCATTTGAAAGTGATAATATATGCATCTTCAATGTTGCGTTATGCATAAGGAATGTGTAGCAATCTCTTTTGAAATGCTAAACAAAAGATAAAGGAAAACTTATTTTGGGTTTTTTTTCCTCGATGGGCGATTTCAAGTCCGCTGTGACACAGTGCACACAAATAGGTTCCGTTAATTGAGTGTTCACTGGGCTGTCTCTGATGTGAGTAATAAGCTGTTCAGATTAGCTTGGGGAATGCAGTATCCTCTCCTTTATAAAAGCTTATAAATCCAACATCTGTAGTTTTCGTCAGCTGGAGCTGGAGCTTTTTAACCTGATTGTCACGTCTCTCGGGAAATGGAATATCCAGCAATTTACTACATACAGAGTGTTTACTATCCTGTACTGGCTGCGATTGGTATCCCACGTAAGTAACTGGAGTATATTTGCAATTTCTTCTTCATCCATCTGCTTTATATTCTCTCTATCTGTTATATTATATTTATATTCTGATATATAATAATATATATTATATTTATATTCTATTTATCCGTGCATTACATTCGCCATAAAATCCACTACACATCGTGCAACGTCTCATGGGGAATTTCGGTCTGATCAAGTTTCAAACATACGTTACTTTCTTCTTATGGCCGCTTTGGTGTCTTTGTCAACTGTAACAACCGAATTATCAGAATCAGGTTTATTATCATCGGCATGTGACGTGAAATTTGTTAAATTAGCAGCAGCAGTTCAATACAATACATAATCCAGCAGAGAGGCAGAAACCTAATAATAACAATGAATAAATAAGTAAACCAATTACTTATATTGAATTGATTTTTTTTTTAACGTGGAAAAACAGAAATACTGTATATTAAAAAAGTGAGGTACTTTCTAAAGCTTCAAAGTCCATTTAGGAATCGGATGGCAGAGGGGAAGACGCTGTTGCTGAATCGCTGAGTGGGTGCCGTCCGGCTTCTATACCTCCTACTTGGTGGTGACAGTGAGAAAAGGGTATGCCCTGGGTGCTGGAGGTCTTTAATAATGGAAGATGCCTGTCTGAGACACCGCTTCCTCAAAATGTCCCGGATACTTTGTAGGCTACCGAGGATGGAGCTGACTAGATTTACAACATTCTGCAGCTTCTTTGGGTCCCGTGCAGTAGCCCCTCCATACCAGACAGTGATGCGGCCTGTCAGAATGCTATCCACAGTGCAACTAAATAAGTTTTTAAGGGTATTTGTTGACATGCCAAATCGCTTCAAACTCCTAATAAAGTATAGCCGCTGTCTTGCCTTCTTTATGACTATATCAATATGTTGGGACCAGGTTAGATCCTAAGAGATCTTCACACCCAGGGACTTGAAGCTGCTCACTCTCTCTACTTCTGATGCCTCTATGAGGACTGGTACTTGTTCCAACGTCTTACCCTTCCTGAAGTCCACAATCAGCTTTTTCGTCTTACTGACATTGAGTTCCAGGTTGTTTCTGTGGCACCATTTGACTAGTTGGCATCTCTCACTCGTTCTCCCCCTCATCACCAGCTGAGATTCTGCCAACAATGGTTGTATCGTCAGCAAATTTGTAGATGGTGTTTGAGCTATGCCTAGCCACACAGTCATGTGCACACAGAGAGTAGAGCAGTGGGCTTAGCACACAGCCCTGACGTGCGCCAGTTTTGATCGTTAGCAAAAAGGATATATTTTTATCAATCCGGAGAGACCCGGGTTAGGATGTCGAGGATCCAATTACAGAGGGAGGTACAGAGACCCAGATTCTCCAACTTCTCCATTAGGACTGTGGGACTGATGGTATTAACTGCTGAGCTATTATCGATGTAGAGCATCCGGACGTCGGTATTTGTGCTGTCCAGGTGGTCTAAAGGCGTGTGAAGAGCCATGGGGGTTGTGTCTGCCGTTGACCTATTATGGCGATAGGCAAAATGCAACGGGTCCAGGTCCTTGCTGAGGTAGGAGTTCAGTCTAATCATAACCAACCTCTCAAAGCATTTCATCACTGTTGATGTGAGTGCTACTGGGCGATAGTCGTTAAGGCAGCCCACATTATTCTTCTTTGGCACTGCTATAATAGTTGCCTCTTTTAAAGCAAGTGGGAACTTCTGCCCGTGGCAGTGGCATGCTGAAAATGTCCTTGAATACTCCCGCTACCTGGCTGGCACAGGTTTTCAAAGCCACACCAGGTACTCCATCGGGACGTTCTGCCTTGCGAGGGTTCACTTTCTGTAAAGACAATCCAACATCGGCCTCTGAGACAGAGATCACAGGGTCATCAGGTGCGGCAGAGATCTTCACAGCTGTAGTTGAGTTCTCCCTTTCAAAGCGTGCAGAGAAGGCGTTGATTCATCTGGTAGTGAAGGATCACTTCCATGCATACTATTGGCACTAAGGTTGACGTAGTTCCAGCAAATCACCTTGCCCGAACTTCCAAAGCATGAATGTACATATCGTTCTAAGTCTGAACTGTTATCAATGCCCAGACCCAGAGCTTCAGAGCAACGAAGAGAAGACTTCACCGTCACCACAACATCTTCACGAACATCCCGGTTTATGCACGAAACATATTTGGAGTTACAGAAAAGTTCAGCACTGCCCCAGACCCTTCAGCCCATCTAATTCATGCCGACATCATATAAACTACAAAGTATACTGCAGATACTGTGGTCAAATCAAGACGTACAAACAAGCTGGATGGACTCAGCAGGTCGGGCAGCATCCGTTGAAAGGAGCAGTCAACGTTTCAGGTCGAGACCCTTCCTCCCATCGACTTGCACCGGAACCATAGTTCTTTTACACTATTGTGCAACGAATGAAAACTCACTTTCAATATTATTTTCTAACTAGCTTTTCATTTGCAACAATAACCAAGGAAAGTATGACTGTCCGGTTTTCTCTTTTGGGCTTGTTTTATTATCACCTTAATTTTAATGCTGCATGTTTCTGGTCTCACGTGTGCTGTTTCAGAAGAAAGAGACTATCACGGCCGATTGTAGCAACACTATCAATGCTCCATTCAGCTTTATCAACCACAAAGCTGGACCTATTCCAGATGGCAAGGTTGATCAGTACACCTCTGTTAACTATGCCGTGGACTAGGGAATCCCGGTACCAAGTGCTGGAGATTTGCCGACTCAGCTGTTACTCTGATCCTCCCTGGAATCAGAAGGATAATTGCCTTTCAGTCATTAAAAATTGTTTATATGCAAAACCAGTAAAATTAATCGCATTTTATGCGCTTGAAACTAATTCTTATGTTTTCCTTGCAGTTAATTTGATGGCTATTGTGATCCTTTGTCGTGGAAAATGCGGATTGTCCAAATGCATCACCCGTTACCTGGTGGCGATGGCATCAGCTGATTTGCTGGGTGTTATCATCGGTGTTATATTGGAGCGGATCAATCATATTTACGTTTATGCGAGATTTTTGTTCATCAGTCCGATTTGTGCTTCGTCAGTTGTCTTGAGGCTCGCAGCCATGGACTGTTCTGTCTGGCTGACGGTGGCTTTCACATGTGATCGATGTATCGCAATTTGTAGCCAAAACCTGCGGGAACGATTTTGCACCGACAGGACGGCAATTATAGTTGTGCTGACTGTGGGCATAGGGAGTTGTTTAAGGAATTCGCCATTTTACTTTGTAATAGATCATTCTGTGAGTATTAATAACGTTCCATGGCGCTGTATTATCAGAGCAGATTACTATACTTCATCGGTGTGGAAAGCTTACCAGTTGTTTAATAGTATCATTAACCCTTTATTGCCAATCGGTTTAATTCTATTGTTTAATGTTTTAACAGTCAGACATATTATAGCGGCAAACAGAGTCCGCCGAGGACTCCGGAGCAGCAATGACAATAAGAAGGATTCAGAGGTGGAGAACCGGAGAAAGTCAATGATTTTGCTGTTCGCCCTATCAGCCAATTTCATTCTGTTGTGGGTCCCCTTTATCGTCTCTTCTCTGATCTCACAAGTTCAAAATTACCGTTATACAGACAGATATCTTAATTCGCCGTCGTTTATCCTGCAAGAGTTTGGGTTCATGTTGCAATTTCTCTGCACCTGCACCAACACGTGTATCTACACACTGTCCCAGAGGAAATTCAGGGAAGAGCTGAAGAAAGGAGTGAATCATCTGGTCACATTGAACAGCCGAGTTTGTAGATAAAACGTGAGTTAAATTTTATGATTTGTTATGAGGTCACATACATTTTGTCAGTCATCTGTAGGTCTGATATATACAGGTTTACCATAAACCTATACAACCAAGTGCGTGAAGGGGAAAAACCCATTTTTTCCAACATGGGCAGCAACCATAATTTCTTGAATGGAGCCACAGAGTAAAGTTTTCTGGATTTCCAAAATTATGGTCCTATTTCGGTTAATTTGCAGCATGGACGTTTGTTTTCCATAGTTTAATCGTCTGTTTTCCTTTACATGTCCATTAAAATAATTTACGGTTTAAATTATTAATTAATCACCGAATAGATCAACAGATGAGGATCACTGTAATTCATACCGAGATGGTTTTTTATATTTTTAAGTATTATTGTTTTCACTGGAATGATGCATATGGAAAGCTGTGCAGGAAATTTATGCCTGAGCCCTTGATAATATGACTTCGATAAGAACAGTTAATTTCCTCTTCTCTCTACCCCTCCCTCTCTCTCCCTCTGTTTCTCTCTCTAGCTGTCTCTCTTCACGTTTATTACACGACCTTCTGTACTTTTGCTTTGTCTTTTCGCTTCTGTCTCCAATTCTGCCTTCTAGAGATTTACTCGGTTGAACTGTGTTTGCTGGGAATCTAACTGTGTTTGTTCATTTCAGAGGAGTCTGTCTTTAATATTCTGCCGAGATTCGTTCTTCCTTCTGCGGCGTGACGAATCGTCTATGTCAGGGGCCGGCAACCTTTTTGCCTCTGTGGGCCGGATCGCTTATTAATGAGCAGACGGTGGGCCAGATAAATGCCGTAAAAAAACTTAAAATACGGGAATTATCCATTTAAATACGTCGAGTTATGTTTTGCCTCAAATTAATAAATAACGCATGCTAGAAAATCATTTGTGTTTAGCCAAGAATGCCAATTAGTAATCAAAGAACTCAGTTTAGTTGCAATTTATTTCAATCAAGGTATCTTTTGAATTTGTTAAAAGGACACAAAGATTCTTTAAATATAAAACGTACGAATATGATGTATTGAATGGTGGTAAATTAAAAAAGAAAATTTTAACCAGTTCCTGTACGATTCCAAGGTTGTCCGTTTGCCCTTCCAGCAATGCGACGATGCCTTTTCTCTGTCCCACTATTGCTGGCGCCCGTCAGTTGTGGTGCCAACTAACTTCGACACATTAAGTTTAATTTCTGACATCATTTTCAACAATGTCTGCTCCAGTAACCGTGTCCTTCATAGGAATTAAACGAATAAACGCTTCAAAAATTTGTAAAGTTGAGGTCACTCCTCGCACAAACACTGCACGTTGAGCAGTGTCTCTCAAGTCTGTGCTCTCACTCAGGGCAATTTTTTTAAAAAAACTTCAATTCGTTGCAGGCATCCCTTAAACAACATTTAACATCTGCTGACATTTTCTTCAACTCGCCGTGTGATCGTTCCTGCTGATAGGTTGATAGATGCAAATAAAGATTTCTTTTCAGGACAAACAATATCCACCACTGCCAGTAAACATTCTTTGACCAACTCTCCATCTGTAAACAGCTTCATCTTTTCTGCAATACGTTTTGAGACTTCGTAGCTGGCACGGGTACTTGTTTCATTTTCACTGCTATTCCTATCAAAAAAAATGACGTTTGTTTTCCGAAACTACCCTTCATTCGCTCAACTTCATCTTTTCTAGCTTGCCCAGTAAGCTTGTTAAACCTTTCACTTTGGCGGGTCTCGTAATGTCGACTGATATTTGCCAACTTCAGCACAGCAAAATTATCAAAATGGTTTCCCAGCTTGCTCGATGAAGAAATAATCTAGTGTCCAATTGTCTTGGAAATTTCAGCACTCAGCGTCTACCTTCCTGCGTTTTGCATTCATTGCCTTTGGAATTTTTTTTCTTTGCTTTCATTCTGAAACGCGAGTTATTCAACAACTATCGTGGCACATGTAAATATCTGGATATTTAGCGTGGATTTCTTGTTAAAGCACAGTGACGCTATTTCTGTTTACAAATGTGAGCGATCCAATCTGAAAACCTGCGCGTGCACGGAGAGTATCTAATACATATTAATAAGATAGTCTGTCTTCCCGTCATTCGTATATACCAGTGTTTAGTCTGGAACAAAACGGAACCTGGGGACAGTGTAACAAGACGCCATGCACGTCCATCTGTGTGGTTACGTGAAACACTCAGAGTAGGGAAAAATCGCTCGTAGGCCGGATAAGCATAGTATCCCAATATTGATCGCGGGCCGGTCAAAATACCTTCGCGGGCCAGATGTAGCCCGTGGACCGCAGGTTGCCTGCCCCTGGTATAAATGCATAAATGTACATCGTGTCTGTAGGATAATTTAGCAGTTATTTGTGTTTCCGCACAGCCTCGAAAGTAATATTTTTAGTTATCATCGACACCCCAGCAGATTAGAGATACAGATTATTTAGAGATATAGCGTGGATCAGGCCCTTCTGGCTCAAAAGAACCGCACCGACGAGCAATCCTCCCATAACACCCTAGCTTCATCACAGAAGCACTTGCAATCCCCAATTAACCCCCTAACACGTCGGTCGTTGGACTACGGGCGGAAAGCGAAGCACCGAGGGGAAACCTTTCTTACAATGGACGCAAGACTCCGACGCTCCGAGCTCCGATGGTTTCACGCTAATATCCACACTATCGTAGTGTCCAGTTTCTGCGTGTATGTTCAATTGCTTCTGGGTGTTGACATTGAATTGAAGTTTCTTATTAGCCTACATGTGTTTCAAGGGTATTCCCTTACGTGAATGTCTGCAGTGCATATGCGTTGGTTAAGTATAGCTGGGCAGTGAAAGGGTGTTCAAGATTTTATGCAGTCATACGTAATGTTCTTTGCTTCAAGCAGACTTTAGTGCTTCTCCTTCTGTGAGTGCATTATAAAGTAGGAATCGTTGGTGAAGATAATTGAAATAAAATTGAAACATCAGGAATGTGGTGAAACCTTATCAACAAAAGGTGTTTATGTTCAGGTGGAAGTACGTTACGATGCCGGTCAATCGTAGTCTGACATTTAACAGGAACACGTGTGCTCTCCTACTTTCAATCTGGGGCTCTCTGTTTACCGTTTCCTATTAGGCTGCAAATAACTTTAAGGACTCCAGGTTATCGCTTATTTTCTCTTCACAAATCTGTAGAAAGCGTTCCAAACGGCTGAAACATTTTTAATCTCATGTCACCACCTGCGTTTACTTTTTATCATGCAATCTCTATTGCTGAATCTCTCTCTCTCCTCTCTCTCTCTCTCTCTCTCTCTCTCTCTCTCTCTCTCTCTCTCTCTCTCTCTCTCTCTCTCTCTCTCTCTCTCTCTCTCTCTCTCTCTCTCTCTCTCTCTCTCTCTCTCTCTCTCTCTCTCTCTCTCTCTCTCTCTCTTTCTCTCTCACTCACTCTCTTTTTATAGCTGTTATCTCACCTTCTGTTTTTCTTTTTCTGTTTTCCCATCTGCCTCATATTTGACTTTCTACAAATTTACGGTCAGATCCTATTTGCTTTGGAGACTTACTATCTTTATTTATTTCAGAGGAGTTTGTGTTTAAAATTAGACGAGAAATGTTCTTGAACCTCCGGTGTGTCGAATCTTGGATCTTCACTTACAGAGTAACGTGCTAAAATTGCATGAATGTCTGTGGGATATTATAGCAATGTTTCATGTTTCTGCACAGCCCCGAAAAGGGTCATAATCATTAGTCATATATATCTTGTCAGTGAATACAGATGAAATTTATTTTTTAGCCACATGTAATGTTCTTTGCTTTCGCACACAGATATAGACGGATTCTTCATTGCCGTTTTCATAACAATTTTTTTTGAACAGTCGGGGTTGTGAGCCATGAGCTGAAGCCAGAACCAGGAAGACTGCTGGACCACTTTTGGTATGCCCTATATCCTTTGAATTGTTTGGCTTGGCACAACAAAATAGATTCTCGGTCATTGAGTCTGGCAATCCTCCATACCCTACGACAAGGTTATGAAACCTTGGCGGATCTCCCCACATAAAGTACTTGATACACTTTTTTTAATTTACGGAAATTACCCCCGTTCCGGCAGCAGTGCGATTCCCAGCGATCAATAGCCAGTCTTCCCTCTCTGGGGCAGAACAATTTCACCAGCGGTTGAACGACAGGCAGTTGGCCTTCCGGATTCAAGTTGATGTTTTGACCTCCCTTGTCGCTTTAACCGGCGAACAATGAAAGCTTTAATCGGCGAATGCCGTCGAATATCGACTCGCGCCTCCTCCCGCAGCCTTCTCGCCACGACGCTGCACGCAACCGCTTTCTCCCGGAATCAGAGACTGCCGAGCGCTGAAACACACCAACGATCTCCAACCTGCAACAAACAACCTCCAAACGTTCCAGAATCACATTCAAGAAGGAAAAGCAAACGTAAAGGACATAAAATAACTGAAATATATGTTTTCATGACCTATCCAGAGATCCCGACAGTTGGAGCGTTGTACACAGTCGCCATCTCGACCGGAAGTGTGCATCTTCGATTTTAGACTTTGATTTTCCCAATGCATGCTATATTAACGCAACATTTTCCAAACTATAAGTATAACGCATCTTTGCTGTCGCCAGTCTTACCAGTTCAAGTCTTCCTGCTTAACTGTTTCCTCTCATTTCCCCTTCAGTGCCTCTTCATTCAAGAAATAAAAAACTCTGCTTTATAAATTGGCCTGAACTCCCTGGCCTCCTGCAAGAGAACTACAGTTCATCGCTAGATTCTTCCAAATACACTTCAGTGTTAAAAGTTTCTACGACGGCTGGATCTGGCCCCTCACAATTAAAAAACATGTGGAGCTGTTGCAATACCAACCGGATGTGAGGTAACTTATCCGAATCTGTGGAATTTCATTGTTGAATAGAAGAAACTTTTACACCCTTGTCATCACTTACGATATTTCCACTGCATATCTCCGTTTTCCCTCAATCTGATTGGCCAATTCAAATGACTTGTGGATGCAGATTTGCTGCCGTCAATCTCTGCCAGCATTTTCACGGTGAGCTATGTGAATTTGGTTGTCACATAACGCACCATAGGCCTTTCCGTACACCATGTCCATGGCATTCCTTTTGGAAATAACTGAGCAAATCCGGCTATCTGGCTCCACGCACACTGCCCAGCAAGTCACGTTTCCCCTTGTATTTTACTGTTGTTCTCCTCTGGCTTCTGCCAGTGTGGATCATGTCAGACAATTCAACTCTGTACAGATTCCATAAACTACAAACTCACTTTCAAGGACGCTAGAACTCCTTAAGATCTTAGCCTGATACTGAGGGGTGATAACTGTTCAAAGACCTGTTGGCGTGAGTCATGAGGTTCCTGTACCTTCTTCCTGGTGGCAGCATTCATTTCAAGAGGTCTTGAAAACAATTGCAAAGATGTGACGCTGAGGCCTTATAAGGCACTGGTGGGGCCTCATATTGAGTATCGTGAACAATTATGGCACATCGTCTTAGAAGAGATGTACTAGCTTTGGAGAGGGTACACAGCAGGTTTACAAGTATGAATCCAAGAATGAATGGGTATCATACGAAGAACGTTTAATGGCTCTGGGTATGTACTGTCTGGAATTCGGAAGGATGAAGGGGGATCGCATTGCTCCTTTCGAATGTTGAAAAGCCTAAACAGAGTAGATGTGGAAAGGTTGTTTGTCGGGGTGGTACAGTCTGGGACAAGGGGCACAGCATCAAGATAGAGGGGCGCCATTTCAAAAGAGAGATGCAGAGAAATTTCTTGCGCAAACGGGCGGTGAATTTGTGAAATTTGTTGCCACATGCAGCTGTGGGGCCCACGTCGTTGTGTACTTCCGGCAGAAATTGATAGGTTATTTATTAGAAATTGCATCAAAGGTTACGGGGAGAAGTCCGGGAACTGAGGATGAGGAGGAGATAGAAACAAAGGATCACACATGATTGAATGGCGCAACAAACTCGGTGGGCCAAATGGTCCAATTCTGTTCCTGTGACTGATGCTCTTATGATCTTTAATTTGTTTTTTACCAAGGTACATGACCATACACTTCCATCTGCTACTTCTTTGCCCATTCTCCCCGTCTATCTCAGTCCTTCTGTAGCCTCTTTAGTGGAAACTGCTTTCTCTCCACTACGCTCGTATCATCTGCAATCTTTGAGAAATGGCCATCAATTCTGTCTTACATATAATGTAAACACGTCCATGTGCGACTCGAATCAGCCAAGCAGAAAAAGCTCCTTTTAAATGTTAGTCTTCTTGAAGAGAATACTGAAGTCGCATTTGCTTCCTCCTACTTAAGACAATAACCAGCTCATTGGTCTTAATGGAATTGAGTAAGCGGTTGTTGTTCTGGCAACACTCAGCCAGTTTTTCAATCTCTCTCCGACATGCTGATTCATCACCACATTTGATCTGGAATACGACAGTGGTGTTGTCAGCAAACTTGAATCTGGCGTTGGTGCCGTGCTTCGCCACAAAGGCACATGTGTATCCCGAGTGGAGTCGAGGTATAGGCGCACAGCCGTGTGATGCATCTGTTCTGATGGAGATCGGGGAGAAGATGCTGTTGCAGATCTGAACAGACTGCGCTCGATCTAAATGAGTATTTTTCATTGTAAGAGGATTACGGGACCGAGATATTTCACTTCTATAAGACGTTACAATGTGATAGTTGGGCAGAATTGGGTCATTTGGTCTATCGAGGCTGTTCCGCCATTGAGTCATGTCTGATCCTTTTACACTCGTAGGCCCAATTTCCTGCGTTCTCCACGTATCCATTCATATCCTGACCAATCAAGAATATATCAAGCTCTGCCTTACATAACGTAAACACATGGCCTCCTCAGACGCCTGTGGCAACGAATTCCACAACTTCTTTTCTCGTCCTAACGAAATTCCTTTTCATATCGGTTTTAATAGGATGGCCTTCTATCTTGGACTTTCCCACCATAGCTAATATCTGCTTCACATCCACCCTACTGAGGCCTTTCAACATTAGATAGATTTCAATAAGGTCACCGGTCGTTCTTCTGAAGTTAGTGAACACAGGCCAAGAGCCAGCAAACTCTCTTCACATAAAAAGCCGTTCAATTTCGGAATCATTTTCATGAACTTCCTTTGAGCTATCTCCTGTGTTGGCACAATCGTTCCAAAGGGCAGGAAACGACACACAATACTGCGTGAGGCCTCACCAGTACTTTATGAAGCCCCAACATTACATCCTTGCATTGAAATGTTCGTCTTCTTGAAGAGAATACTGACGTCGCATTTGCTTCCCACATTATTGAATGAGCCTGGAATTGAATATTGAATCACCAGTTAGGGAACCTTGCACAACTCCCAAGTCTCTTTGCGCCTCCCCATTTTGAATTTTCTCTCCATTCAGACGCCAGACTAGCCTTTTATTTCTTCTGCCACAGTGTATGACCATACCTTTCCCGACACTGTATTCCATCTGCCAATTCTGCCCATTCTATTATACTATATAAGTATAAATAGAAAAGCCGAAAAGACTCCCTTTATTTCCAAACTCTGCCCTGCCAATCAGCCTCTGCTTTTTCCAAGCTACTATCTTTTCTTCGGTAGCATGAGTTATTAACTTGTGAGGCATCCTCACGTGTGACACCTTTTTAAATGCTTTTAGAACATCCAAGTAGACTGCGTCCACTAATACATCGTTGTATGTCCGGCCCATTATGTCTTCAAATAACTCCAAAAGATTTGTCAAGCATGATTTCCCATGCTGACTACAGCATATTTCATAACGTTCCTCCACGTGCCCCGAAACCACATCCTTAACAATTAACTCCAAAATCTTCCCAACCACTGAGATCAAAGGAACTGGCCAATAATTTCCATTCTTCTTCCTCTCTCTCTTCCTGAAGAGTCAAGTGATAATATGCTCATTTCCATTCTAGGTGAGCCATACTATAATCTGGTGATTCTTGAGCGATCATTACTAATGCCTCCACAATCTGTTCAGCCATGTCTTTCGTAACCCTGCGCATAACATCATCTGGTCCAGGTCGCTTATCTACCTTCAGACCTTTCGGTTTCCCAAGAAACGTCTCACTAGTAATGGCAACTTCACACACTTCTAAACCCTAACACTGTGGAACTTCCGGCACAGTGCTTGGGTAGAATGATGTCAAATACTTATTCCGTTCGACCGCCATTTCATTGTCTCTTTATCTCTAGCATCCTTTTCCAGCGGTCCAATACCGTCCAATATCCACTTTCTCATCTCTCTTAAACTTTATGTATCTGAAGAAACTCATATCTGAAACTGGTATCCTCTTCCGTATTATTGTTCGATTACTTCCGTATTGTACCGTTCCCTACATGATATTTTTAGTTGCCTTCAATCTATTTACAATAGCATCCTAATACTCTAACATCCCACTTTTTTTTTCGCTTTTGTATGCCCTCCCTTCGGCATTCATGATGGCTTTGACTTCTCTTGTTGTCGAGAGTTGTGTCCGCTTGCCTTTAGAATATTTCTTCTTCTTTCGGGTGTATATTTGCTGTACCTTCTGAATTGCTTCCAGAATTTAGAGCCATTGCTGCTCACCCGTCATCCCTGCCAGTGTTCTTTTCCAATCAGTTCTGGCCAACTCCTCTCTGTAATTCCCTTTGCTCCAATGTAACATTGACAGATTAGCTTTAGCTTCTGCTTCTCAAATATCTGGAAATGGAATATCCAGCAATTTACTCAATAGAGAGCGTTTATTATCCTGTACTGATTGCGATTGGTGTCCCCAGTAAGAAACTGGGGTCTGTGTGCAATTTCTTCCTGCCCCATCTGCAGCACAACTTGATATTCGTCGTAAAGTGCATTGCACAATGTGTTTTGTTTGACGTGGTATTTCGGTCTAATCATGTTTGAACCATATGCTTTTCTGACTCAGGCCGTACACTTCTCTCGTTGATGTTGCTTTTTTTTGTCACCTGCAATAACTGATCTTGCTCCAGCATCTTTCGTTGACAAAATATTCCAAAGCATTAATGCTATTTTATCTTTCGAAGTGTCAGCTTGCTCCCATCGACCTGCGTTCTACTCCCGGGACGATCGTCCTTTTACACTGAGAACTCTTTGTTGGAATAACTTTTCCATTGCAACAATAACCAAAGACAATATGACAGTCCATTTTCCCCTTTTGGATTATTTTGTGGTCTTAATTTTAATGCTGCAGTTTCCTAGGCTCACATGTGTTAAATCAGCGTAAACAGTCTATCGAGGCCCATTATATTCCCACTATCAATGTTCTGTTCAGCTTTATCTGCCAATATGCTGGATTTATTAGAGACTGCTGTGTCGATCAGCAATCCGTTGTTAAAGATGCCTTGGACTGCAGAATCCCATTGCAAACTGCTGAATATTTGCCGACTCCGCTGTTACTCCGATCCCCTCCTTGGCCTCAACCATAAGTGCAAACCGAGACGAACTGTATAAACACTTCGTGGGTCACAGCCAGTTTAAACCGGGATGGAATCAGAACGATGGTTTCCCTCCGACTTTAAACAATTCTTTATATGCAAATCAGGCATTTTATTTTGTGCGCTTGAAACTAACACTTATTTCTTCCTTGCAGTTAAGTTACTGATGGTTCTGATCCTGTGTCTTCGGAAATATTGGCTCTCCAAATGCATCACCCTTTGCCTGGTAGCAATGGCAACAGATGATTTAACGGGTGTTATAAATGACCTGATAATCGAGCGGATCTATAATATTTATCTTTTTGCCAGCATTTCGCTCATCACTCCGACTCGCGCTGTGGGACAAGTTTGGGCTCGCAGTCATGGACTGTTCTGTCTGGCTGACGGTAGCTTACATATTTGATCGATGTATTGCAATTTGTACTCAAAAGCTGAGTGAATGATTTTGCACCGAAAGGACAACATTGCAGGCATAGGGAGCTGTTTAAGGTGTGTTCCATTTTACGTTTCAGTAGCTCATTTCGTAATTATTGACAACGTTCCACGGCGCTGTATTGCCAGAGCAGATTACTTTACTTCACCAGTGTGGAAATCTTACCAGCTGTTCTATAGATTCATTACCACTTTACTGCCAATCGGTCACCCCTCCTGCAAATGACCAGGTATTGTGTCTCACCGTGGCCGATGTGAGAAGAACCCTGTGCAGGGTTAACCCACGGAACGCTGCTGGACCAGACAACATTCCTGGTAGAGTGCTCAGAGAATGTGCAGACAAGCTAGCAGATGTTCTCACTGGCGCCACCGTTCCAACGTGCTTCAAGGCCGCCGCCATCGTCCCCGTGCCTAAATGAGTACCGTCCCGTTCCGCTCACATCCATCATCATGACGTATTTCGAGAGGCTCGTCGTGAGGCATATCAAGACCCTGCTGCCCCTTCACTGGACCCCCTGCACTTTGTGTACCGTCCCAACCGCTCAAGAGACGACGCCATTGCCATCACCCTCCACATGGCCCTAACCCACCTGGACAAAAAAGACACAAACGTTCGGATGCTGTTCATAGAATTCAGTTCCGCATTCAAAACAATCATCCCTCAGAAACTGATTGGAAAGCTGAGCCTACTGGGCCTGAACACCTCCTTCTGCAACTGGATCCTAGACTTCCTGACTGGGAGACCTCAGTCAGTCCGGATCGGGAGCAGCATCTCCAACACCATCACACTGAGCACGGGTACCCCCGAGGGCTGTGTGCTCAGTCCACTGCTGTTCAATCTGCTGACCCACGACTGTGCTGCAACACACAGCTCGAACCATATCATCAAGTTCGCCGATGACAGAACCATGGTGGGTCTCATCAGCAAGAACGACGAGTCAGCTTACAGAGAGGACTGGTGCAGAGCCAACAACCTGTCTCTTAATGTGAACAAAATAAAAGAGATGGTTGTTGACTTCAGGAGGTTACGGAGCGACCACTCCCCGCTGAACATTGACGGCTCCACGGTAGAGATCGTTAAGAGCACCAAATTTCTTGATGTTCACCTGGCGGAAAATCTCACCTGGTCCCTCAACACCAGCTCCATAGCAAAGAAAGTCCAGCAGCGTCTCTACTTTCTGCGAAGGCTGAGGGAAGTCCATCTCCCACACCCATCCTCATCCAATTCTACAGGGGTTGTATTGAGAGTATCCTGAGCATCACTGCCTGGTTCGGAAATTTCACATCTCGTATCGCAAGACCCTGCAGCGGATAGTGAGGTCAGCTGAGAAGATCATCGGGGTCTCTCTTACCGCCATCACAGACATTTACACTACACGTTGCATCCGCAAAGCAAACAGTATTATGAAGGACCCCTCGCACCCCTCATACAAACTCTTCTCCCTCCTGCCGCCTAGGAAAAGGCACCGAGGCATTTGGGCTCTCACGACCAGACTATGTAACAGTTTCTCCCCCAAAGCAATCAGACTCCTCAATACCCAGAGCCTGGACTGACACCAATTTACTGCCCTCTACTGTGCCTATTGTCTTGTTTATTATTTATTGTAATGCCTGCACTGTTTTTGCACATTATGCAGTCCTGTGTAGGTCTGCAGTCTAGTGTAGCTATCTCCGTGTTGTTTTTTTACGTAGTTCAGTCTAGTTTTTGTACTGTGTCATGGAATACCATGGTCCTGAAAAAACCTTGTCTCATTTTTACTACGTACTGTACCGGTAGTTATGGTCGAAATGACAATAAAAGTGACTTGACTTGACTTCACTTAATTCCATTGTTCAATGCCTTAACAGTCAGACATCACAGCGGCAAAGAGAGTCCGCCGAGGACTCCGGAGCAGCAATGACAATAAGAAGGATTCAGAGGTGGAGAATCGGAGAAAGTCAATAATTTTGCTGTTCTCTCTATCAGCCAATTTCATTATAATGTGGATCCCCTTTATAGTCTCAATTATGACCTGCAGACTGACAATTATTTTTACACAGACCGATAACTTAATTCGCCCTCGTTAATCCTGCAAGAGTTTGCGATCTGCTGCAATTTCTCTGCAACTGCACCACACACTGTCCCAGAGGAAATTCAGTGAAGAGATGAAGACAACAGTGAAATAACTGGTCACATTGAATGGACGACTTTGTTGGTAAAACGTAAGTTCAATTGGATGTGTTGTTATGAGGTCACATAAATGTTCCACAATCACCAGCAGATCCGATAACTCTATCAAACGTCTGCATAGCCAGTTCACTGTGCGTTAAAAGCCTGTTTTCAAATTGGAACAGCAAACTTAATTTCCTCAAATGTGCCCAAGAAGAAAGTGTTGCTGATGTGATGTTTATTTTTGCAGAATTATATTTAAATCATTGCAGTAATACAGGATTACTGGCCAACGAACCGTGTGATGCTGGTGTGATTCACACATTCGTAGATTAATATACTAATTGATTGATCATCGATCCACTGAACACACGCGTATGCATCCCCTGAGAATCCCGATATCAGAATCGGATCACCGTTGTACCAGTTCAAAAACTGAAGAAGCACACTCTCCCCTGAAAACGGGAAATGTACAACAGAAAACAAATGAAACGCTGGTCTGACACGTGAATTGTCCTGTCTTGCTGTCTTATTTATCAATCCAAGCAACACACACACAAATTGCTGGAGGAACACTGCAGGCCGGGCAGCGTCTTAGCAAAGGGACTCCTGCAGAAGCATCTCGGCGCAAATCTACGACGGTATTCTTTTCAATGATATTGCCTGGTCTGCTGAGTTCCTTCAGAATTGTGTGTGTGTGTGTGTGTGTGTGTGTGTGTGTGTGTGTGTGTGTGTGTGTGTGTGTGTGTGTGTGTGTGTGTGTGTGTGTGTTGTCCAAATTCACGCAACCGTCCAATTTATGCACATGTTTTCGAGAGCTGAAGGGTGTTAATAATGAATTAGGGTTTCTTCACAGTGTGAATGTGTTACTTTCCCTGACAGGAACGTCTAGAGTGCATTGCCTTGATGAAAAACATCTTGGCAGCGAAAACAGAGGGTTCTTTTCTATCCACAGTGATGCTCTTAGCTTCGTACAACACGTTAATGTTATTTCTTCTGTGAATCCTTTATGAAGTAGGAAATCTTGACGAAAGAAATTGAAATAAAATTGTAACAATGGTCATGTAATGAAACCAACAAGAACGAGCGCATGTTCAGGCAGAAGCATTTCACCCGGCCGCTCAAGCTGTTCTGTCGTTTAGTATGAACAAGTGTGGTCTCTGCGTTTCGTTTCAAACATGGACTCCAACTTTAGCATTTCCTCTCAGACATCAAGTGACCTTAATGGCTCCATCATATGTCTTATTTTCCCGTTGCAAATTTGTGGAAACCTTTACAATCAGTTACAACACTTAGTCTCATTTCACCACCTTCTTTTACTTTTTATCGAACAAAATCTATTTCTGAATTACGACATTTTTTGGCAACATTATTATTCAGTTATATCCAACCAAAAAAGAAGAGGTTAAAATGGAACGTAAAGCCGCTTGTTGTCTGGTAACTTAGAATATTTAATATTACAACATTGTAGAATATTTGCCCTGTTCTCACAGCCACTACCGGAGGATTTGTTTTCTTTTGAAGGCGTATTACTTGACTATTTTATGCTAATTGCTTAACTGTCAATTGCATATCTTTTAACTTCATATGCAATCATTACATCGCCTTTGCAAACTGTTTTACTCAGATCAAAGAATAATTCATATCGCCAATATTGCATTTTTCCACAATACTGACTGACACTGCGTTACATCGCTGGCGTAGCAATGAGGTCCTCTATCTCGCTCTGTCCATACCGTGGCACAAATATTTAGAAGAATTCTTAATTGCTGCTTCCATAACATTGTCACAGTTAACCAGTCACTGTTAACCACATTAATCAGCCACGGTTGTCAGCCATGAGTTGAACTTCCGAACCTTTGGGACCGGTGGACCATTCTTAGTCTGGCCTCTACCTTTGACCATTTTGCATGAGTGACTTTAACAAAGGGCAAAGCACAAAGTCCTCAATCAAGCCAACAAAGCTCTCGGGGTCATTGAGGCACGCAAGCCGCCATCCCTAACGACAAGGTTAAAGGATTTTTCCACATTACGATGTGGAATGGTTTGGTACTCCGTTCTCTCTTAAGATGCTTTTTAAATATACCATTCAAAACTCCTACTCCACGGTATGCTCTTCTTTGATTATTACATCACCATTGTCATTACAGAAATCTAATTACCTACTTTATGCCACATTAACGCAACGTTAGACTAAAATTATCACTCACAATTCATAGAATTAGGGACCCAAGAACGAAAATGATTAAAAAAAAATAAGCTAAGTGAATTTCAAGAAGCTTTAAAAGTGTTTTACAAAACTCTATATTCCAAAGTTCCAGGGGGAAGGATAACCCAAATTGACACCTTCGTGAATTCTCTAGAGTTACCCAATTTAAGGGAAGAACAGAATAGAACGATGACTGCTGACAGAACTGAATTTGAATTAAAAGTTGCAATTAGTAGGCTTAACTTAAGCAAGTCACCAGGATCAGATGGGTATATGGCAGAGTGGTACAAAGAATTTAAAAATGAGTTAATTCCTGTTTTACTCCCCACACTGAACTGGGCTCTAAAAAAGGCACAAATGTCACCCAGTTGGAAAGAAGCGATAATCTCAGCTATACCGAAAGAAGGCAAGGATAAAATGGAATGTGGGTCATTTAGACCAATATCCGTTCTTAATGTAGATTATACATTATTTACCTCCATCATGGCCAAACGATTAGAGGAGACAGGTTTTATACGACAACAACAGACACATGACAATATGCGAAGGACACTTCACGTTATGGATAATATACAAAAAAATAAAATCAAAGCAATACTGATAAGCGTGGACGCTGAAAAAGCATTGGATTCGGTCATTGGAATTTTCTTTACAGAGTTCTACATAGATTTGGCTTGCAAGACACAATTATTAAAACTATACAGACACTTTATGACAATCCTACTGCTAGGATTGAAATCAATGGATATTTATCAAATAGTCTTATCCTAGAAAAGGGCACGAGACAGGGTTGTGCATGGTCACCACTACACTTCGCGTTATATCTGGAACCATTAGCTCAATACATCAGACAAAATGAAGATATCAGGGGAATTACTATTAAAGGGACAGAGCATAAATTGGCTTGTAATGCGGAAGACATTTTGATCTATCTAGGGCAACCAACATACTCTTTACCTAAATTGATGCAATCCTTTGAACAATATGGTCATTTATCAGGATACAAGATCAACATAGATGAAACCCAATTACTTTCAAATTACTATAGCCCACCAAGAGAAATTGAAAGTGGATATCCCTGGGCATGGCACACAGAGTCTTTCAAATATTTGGGCATCATTATGCCAAAAGATGTGGCAAAATTATCAGAAAGTAATTATCAGCCTTTATATAAGAAAATTAAGGAAGATGTGGCAAGATGGAACCTGATTCCTTTTTTCAGTCTCAGTTCAAGGATTGAGTCTATTAAAATGAATATACTGCCCAGACTGTTATATCTCTTTCAGACCCTACCAATAGAGATTAATCAAAATCAATTTAATGAATGGAACAAGATGATATCACGGTATACTTCGCAGGGTGAAAGGCCTAGAGTTCATCTCAAAACGTTGCAATTAGCAAAGGAAAAAGGGGGGATGGTACTTACCTTCTCTTTGAGATTATTATTTTGCAGCATAGTTGAGAGCTGTGATATGTTGATGCAACCCATCATATGACGCTCAATGGAAAAACATTGAGGAGTTGGTACTTCCCATCCCCATGCAAGCAATTTTGGCTGATAACAACCTGCAAAGGTACATAAATACTATTGACAACCCATGGGTGAAATTGACTCTTAAAATATGGAAAACTACTATAAAAGAATATAATCTAGTGGAAGATATTGCGATTCATAAATGGTGTGCATATGACTCGGATTTTACACCAAATAAATTGGATGCTAGATTTAAGGACTGGACAGCTAAAGGAATAACAGTTCTTTGCAACATAATGAAAGAAGGAACACTGTTCAGCTTTGAAATGCTTAAAGAGAAACACTTATTAGAAAAACAAGATTTTTATTGGTATTTACAGATGCGACAATATGTTAATAAGACGCTTATAAATGTAACCAAGGCAAATACATGTTTGATAGAGCTCTTTAGAAAAGCATATAATTCAGGTCATGGTAGTAGAAGCATTTCAAGCGTGTATAAGGGGTTGACAAATCTTAAAACACATTCGACCATACATTAAAACAAAATGGGAGAAGGAAGGAGGGATAATCATATCTGAGGAAGAATGGATAACAATATGGAGATATCAATGGAAGTGTACCAAGTCACAGAAATGGAGGGAGATTGGATGGAAAAACTTGATAATATATTTTATTACACTCTCGCAGAAATCCCATTATGATAGTAACCTCACTGTTTGCTGGAGAAATTGTGGAAATCAAAATGCAAATCATTATCATATTTTTGGGACTGCCCTGTTATCAAAAACTATTGGAGGGGGATACACAATGCCCTACAAGTCATCTTTAAATGTGAAATACCTTTGGAGAGTAAGGCCATATATTCTGGATATATACCTCAAGAATGGTTGAAAAGAGATAAATATTTAATGAATATACTCTTGGTGGCTGGTAAAAAGACTCTTCCTAGGAAATAGTTATCACAGGAGAGCCCAACTTTAAATACATGGATGGAAATTACAATGGACATTTACAAAATGGAGAAGATAACAGCATCTGTTAATCATAAGCTGGAACAATTTAATTCATACTGGGGAAAATGGTGTAACTACATAACGGCTCATAGGCCTGATTTTATTCTCACAAATCAATGAATATGTTGTAAAGAAAAAGATCACTCCTTACTTGTAGACAGCTTATTTTCCTTTCGCTTGTTTTTTCCTTTCACTCTTTTCTATAAGTGTATACCTCAGATAAATACTTCGTGGAGATTTGTGAGATATATGATTATATGATATATATGTACGATGTCTGAAATACATCTTCTGAAAATGTTTGTTTGATGATCTTCAATAAAAAAAATAAATTACAAAAACAATTATCACTCACCAATGCTCTTTCCAATTTATATCCCTTAGACTCATACATATTGATGTCTTTACGTTTAAATGGCTTGTTTTATTTCCCCAGTCCTGCTCTCAGTGTCTCCTCAATGAACAAAACCAATTTTTGATTTGTAATTTGGACCTTAACTCCTTAGACTGCTGCATTAGCAAATACATCTTTACATTCTTCCAGTTGCTCTCTGTATGGTAATCATTATTACGGGTTCGATCTGATCCCGTGCAATCGAAATACTTTCAATACTGTGTAACTGTTAGAACACCAGCTGTTGGGAGGTGAATTATCCTATTCTTATTAAATTCATTGTTGCATGGAATAAACATCCTCTTGTTATAACTTGCGATATTGCCACTACTTTACTCACTTTTCAATCAACCAGAGTGGCCAGTATAAAAGCATTATGAATGCATGCTTGCTGCCCTCAGTCACCGGCAGCATTTTTATGGTAAGTTAGTGAAGCCTGTTGTCGTAACGCACAAAAGGCCTTACACTGCACTAAATCTATAGCATTCCTGTTGGAAATAACTGCCCAGAATACCGCTGTCTGCATCCGCCTCACATCCCAGCAAAGCATATTTCCTCTTGTATTTAGTTCTTGCTCCCTTCTCGCTTCTACCATCCGACACACTGGGCAGCATCCGTCGGTCCCACTCTGGCAGGTTCAGGAACTATTATTACTGTATGACCTTCGGGATCATTACCAGTGCAGATACCGTCAGGCACCTGAATACCGTAGAGATCCATAATCTACAGACGCAGCTTCAAAGGACGCTGCAAATCCATAGCACCGTAGCATCCATAGCATGAACCTGGTAGTGTAAGTCACGTGGTTCCCATCCCCCAGCAATCCTAGTTTAAACACTCCACAATAGCCTCAGGAAACCAACCCACCAGGACATTGGTCCCGCTGGCATTCAAGTGCATTTCGTCCTTTTTGTACAGGTCACTCTTGCCCCAAAACAGGTCCCAATGATCCAGAAATCTGAATCTCTGTCCCCTGCTCCAATTCCTAGGGTACGCATTTATCCCCCAACTCACTTTATTTCAATACTCATTGTCGCGTGTCACCTGGAATTAAGAAGGATGAGGGATATCCCATTGAAACCTTTCGAATCTTGAAAGGCTAGACAGTATAGATGTCGAAAGGATGTTTCCCAGTGCGGAGAAATCCAGGATAAGAGGGCACAGCCTCAGGATGGAGGGACGCCCTTTCTAAACAGAGTTGCGGCGAAATTTCTTTAGCCAACGGGTGGTGAAGTTGTGGATTTTGTTGCCACATACAGCTGTGGCGGCCAGGCCACTGGGTATATTTAAGGCGGAGATTGATTGGTTATTGACTGGACATGAAAGGCTACGGGGAGACGTTCGAGAACTGGGGTTTCAAAAGGAGATAGAAAAAGAACTATCAGCCATGATTGAATGGCGGAGCAGTCTCGATAGGCCCGATGGTCTAATTCTGCTTCTATTTCTCATCGACTTCTGGCCTTATTATTTTCTACCAAAGCGCATGACCATACACGTCCTGACTGTGTATTCCATCTGCCACTTCTTTGGCCATTCTCACTCTATCTAAGTCCTCTGTAGCCTCTCTACTTCGTCGAAACTACCTGCCCTCCACCCACTTTCGTATCATCTTCAAACATAGCGAAAGGGCCATCAATTCCGTCTTACATATAATGTAAACAGGTCCACGTGGAACAGGAGTAACACAAGCAGAAAAGGATCAGTTATATCTACTCTTTGCCTTCTGCCAGTCAGCTACTGCTTTAACCATGATAGTGTCTTTCCGGTAATAGCATGGGCTCTTATCTTGTTAAGCAGCCTCATTTTGTTGATTGTCTTTGAAATAAAAGTCCAAGTACACGGCATTCACCGATGTTCGCTTGTGTATCCGGTCTGTTACGTCTTCAAAGAATTCCAACTGATTTGTCAGGCTTGATTTTCGCTTGAAGAATCCTTGTTGACAACGACCTAATTCATCAGTTAACTCCAAGAATGCCAAAGCCCAATCCTTGATAATCGAATCCAACATCGCCGCCAACGCTGACGTCAGACTTTCTACCCTATAAATTCCATTCTACCTCCTCTCTCCCTTCTTGAAGAGTGAAGTAACATTTGCCATTTTCTATTCTACCAAAACCGTTCCAGAATCTCGTGATTCTTGAAAGATGATTGCTAATGCCTGAACAATCTCTTCAGTGCCCTCTTTCAGAACCCTGGGCTGTACACCATCTGGTCCAAATGACGTACCTATCTTCAGACAGACAGACAGACAGACATACTTTATTGATCCCGAGGGAAACTGGGTTTCGTTACAGTCGCACCAACCAAGAATAGTGTAGAAATATAGCAATATAAAACCATAAATAATTAAATAATACTAAATTATTCCCAGTCAAAATAAGTCCAGGACCAGTGTATTGGCTCAGGGTGTCTGACACTCCGAGGGAGGAGTTGTAAAGTTTGATGGCCACAGGCAGGAATGACTTCCTATGACGCTCAGTGTTGCATCTCAGTGGAATGAGTCTCTGGCTGAACGTACTCCTGTACCTAACCAGTACATTATGGAGTGCAACTTGGACAGCATCCTCTTTTCTAATGATGTGATTTCATATTTTACCCTCAGAGACACGTCATCCCCTCTGTTTTTCCTTTCGAAGCGATGTTTGTTCTGGACGCTAAGCTCCAAGTTATAAACTTTTTGGAGCAGCAATTTACTGATGCTCACTACCTCAATGCATGCCAATCTGTAATTGTGCTGAAAGTTCATCTCGCTGATTCCGTAGTCTACATGCATTCAAATATAATACCTTCAGTACTTCAGCCCCAGAACATACCGCCTCGGTTTGCAAACTAAGCACCTCATGCTCAGCAACATCACCCGTGTTCTCATCAACTGCCAAATTAGTTTAGCTCATTAAAAAGAACTATTTAAATTTTGTTTACTAACTAAGGAGTCGTGAAGGAGCACCTAAGTTACAGGGAAAGGTTGAACAAGTTAGGTCTTTATTCTTTGGAGTGTAGAAGGTTGAGGGGGGATTTGACAGAGGTATTTAAAATTATGAGGGGGGATAGATAGCGTTGACGTCGATAGGCTTTTTCCATTGAGAGTAGGGGAGATTCAAACAAGAGGACATGATTTGAGAGTTAGGGGGCAGAAGTTTAAAGGTAACACGAGGGGGAATTTCTTTACTCAGAGAGTGGTAGCTGTGTGGAATGAGTTTCCAGCAGAAGTGGTAGAGGCAGGTTCGGTATTGTCATTTAAAGTAAAATTGGATAGGTATTTGGACAGGAAAGGAATGGAGGGTTATGGGCGGAGTGCGGGTCAGTGGGGTTATGTGAGTGTAAGCGTCGGCACGGACTAGAAGGACAGAGATGGCCTGTTTCCGTGCTGTCATTGTTATATGGTTACATGAATACGTCAACTGTTATAACAGATATTCATTTCAAGGTGATAATAGATTTAAATATTTTACCATTGACACAATGTATATAAATAGCTTCCGTTAATTGTTTGTTCACTGGGTTCTCTCTGATGTGACTGACAAGCTGCTGAGATTAGATTGGAGAATGCAGCACGCTCTCCTTTATAAAAGCTTTCAAAGCAGTTATATGTTGTTTTCGTCAGCAGGAGTTGGAGCCTTTTAATCTGATTGTCATATCACTCGGAAAATGGAATATCCAGCAATTTACTACATAGAGAGTGTTTATTATCCTGTGCTGACTGCGATTGGTATCCCTCGTAAGTAACTGACCGGAGAATGTTGGAAATTTCTTCTTGCTGTATCTGCTTCTCTGCATTATATTCGCCGTAAAATCCACGGCACATCGTGCATTGTTTCATGAGGGATTTCGGTTTGAACAGGTTTCAGGCATAGGCTTCTTTCTTCTTCCGGAGATTCCTAATTCCCGCTTTCCTTGTCAACTCCAACAACCGAGTTAGCACTAACATTGATGTAGTTCCAGCAATTTGCATTGCCCGGCCTTCCAAAGAATGAATCTATATGTCGTTCTAAGTCTGAATTGGCATCAATGCCTAAAAATGATGCTTTATAGCAACGAACGGCAGACTTCACCGTATTCAGAACATGTTCACGAACATTCCGGATTATGCACGAAACATAGTTGGAGTCATGGAAAAGTTCAGCGCAGCCAACAGCCCTTCAGCCCATCTAGTCCGTAAGAAACCATTTAAACCGCCTGCACCGGATCCATAGTTCGTTGACACCATCATGCAACAAATGAGAACTCATTTCAACATGATTTTATAAATATCGTTTCAATTGCAACAATAGCAAAACAAAATATGACTGTCCCGTTTTCCCTTTTGAAATATTGTGTTACACCTCTTAATTTTAACTCTGTACGTCCCTGGACTCACATGTGCTACGTCAAAAGAAACAGTCAGTCTGGGCCCACTATATTCTCACTACCAATGCTCAATTCAGCTCCATCAGCTGCAAACCTGGATCCATTCGAGCTGGCTGCGTCGATCAGCACTTCTCTGTTAAATATGCCCTGGACTGACCAAAAACCGTTGCTAACTGCTAGAGATTTTCCGAATCGGCTGTTACTCAGATCGTCCCTGAAATCAGAAGGATGGTTTCTTTTCAGGCAGTAATCAATTCTTTGTATGCAACTCCTGTAAAATTGGTCGCATTTTGAGCGCTTGAGTCTGACTCTTATGTTTTCCCTTGCAGTTAATTCGATGGCTATTCTGATTCTGTGTCGTGGAAAATGCGGACTCTCCAAATGCATCACCCGTTACCTGGTGGCGATGGCAACAGCTGATTTGCTGGGTGTTATCATTGGCGTTATATTCGAGCGGATCAATTATATTTACGTTTTTGCGAGATTTTTGTTCATCAGTCCGATTTGTGCTACGTCAGCTGTCTTGAGGCTCGCAGCCATGGACTGTTCTGTCTGGCTGACGGTGGCTTTCACATGTGATCGATGTATTGCAATTTGTAGCCAAAAACTGCGGAAACGAGTTTGCACCGAGAGGACGGTGACTATAGTGGTAGCGATTGTGGGCATAGGGAGTTGTTTAAGGTGTTCTCCATTTTACTTTGCAATAGATCATTCCAGGAGTTTTAATAACGTTCCATGGCTCTGTATTGGCAGAGCAGATTACCATACTTCGCCAGTGTGGAAAGCTTACCAGCTGTTTAATAGTATAATTACCCCGTTGTTGCCAATCGGTTTAATTTTATTGTTCAATGCTTTAACAGTTAAACATATTATTGCGGCAAACAGAGTCCGCCGAGGACTCCGGAGCAGCAATGACAGTAAAAAAGATTTAGAGGTGGAAAACCGGAGAAAGTCAATGATTTTGCTGTTCGCTCTATCAGCCAATTTCATTTTATTGTGGATCCCCTTTATAGTCTCTTCCCTGATCTGGCAAGCTCGAAATTACCGTTATACAGACAGATATCTTAATTCTTCGTCGTTTATCCTGCAAGAGTTCGGGATCATGCTGCAATTTCTCTGCACCTGCACCAACACGTGTATCTACACACTGTCCCAGAGGAAATTCAGGGAAGAAATGAAGAAAGAAGTGAAACATCTGTTTACATTGAATGGGCGACTTTGTAGATCAAACATGAGTTGAATTGTATGTTTTGTTATGAGGTCACGTACAATTTCACAATCATCAGCAGGTCTGATAAATATAAATCAGTGTAGGCAGGTGCGTGAAGTTTTAAAGCCTGTTTTTCCAACAAGGGCAGCAACTAAAATTTCTTCGATGGAGCCAACGAGTAAAGTGTTCCTGATTGTCCAAAATTATATTCCTATTACGGTGACTTTTTAACACATCGTCACTACCTCCTCCCATAGATGCTGTCTGGCCTGCTGAGTTCTGCCAACATTTTGTGTTTTTATTTTTAACACGGACGTTTGTTTCCCATAGTTTAATCGCCTTTTTTTAATATATTTGCATTAAAATAATTAATGGTTTAAATTGGATATTAATCACCGAATCTGTCAATAGATATGGCCACTGTAATTCGTACCAAGATGAATTTTGAATTTTCATGACTATTGCTTTCATCAGAATGGATGAACATGGAAACCTGTGTCAAGAAATTAAGGGGTGAGAGCTGACGATGTGACCGTTTATTTCTTCTTGTTGATCTCTCTCTTTCTCTTCACAGTTGTTACCTCCCATACTGTTCCTTTCCTTTTTCTTTTCGCTCCCGTCTCGAATTCCAGCTTCTACAGATTTACGATGTTGAATTCTGTTTGCTGAGAATTTAACTGTGTTTGCTTATGTCAGATGAGTCCTGACGGGAATTGTTCTTCTTTCTGGAGGGTGCTGAATCGCCTACTTTCACAGACAATTGTACATCATGCGTGTCTCGGGTATTTTAACAGTTCTTTGCGTTTCCACACAGCTTAGGAAAGTTCTATTTTTAGTTATCATCGACGCCTGTGGAGAAATCCTACAGATCAGAGATACAGACCACTTAGAGATACAACACGAATCAGGCCTTTCCAACTCAAAACAACAGCGCCGAAGAACAATCCGCCTATAACACCCTAGCTTCATCTCAGAGAAGTTACAATACCCAATTAACCTCCTAACCCGACGGCAGTTGGACTATGGGAGAAAAGCGAAGCAGCAGGAGGAAACCTTTCTAACAATGGACGCCGGACTCCGACTCCCGGAGCTGCGATGGTGTCGCGCAAACATCTGCACTTTCGAGGAGTACAATTTCTGCGTGTATTTTTAAGAGCTTCAGGATGTTGACAATGAATCAAGGTTTCTTCTCAGTGTGCATGTGTATTAAGTGCTTTCCCTTCTGGGAATGTTTGCTATGCATATGCATTGGTTAAATACAGCTAAGCAGCGAAAGGAGGGTTAAATATTTTACTCAGTCATCGGTAATGCTTTTTGCTTCAAGACTGACTTGAGTGCTACTCCTTCCGACTCCAATATAAAGTTGGCAGTTTTGGCGAAGATCATTGAAAAATAATTGAAACAACAGGCATATAATGAAACTTTAACAACAAGAAAGCGTTTATGTTTAGGCAGAAGTAATTTACGATGCATCTGCCATTTACGATACTGCTCTGTCAGTTAGCACGAACGTGTAAGCTCCCTGACTTTCAAACTGGGACTGTTTGAAAATGTTGTGTAAAGCATTTCAAGCGGCTGAAACATCTTTTGTCTCGTTTCCCCACATTCTTTTACTTTTTATCGAATCATATCTACGACTGAATAGGGAAATATACTAGCTTCCAATGTTATTGCATTTTGGTAGCATTTCCATACGGAAAAAGGAGAGCATGAAATGTAAGGTTATGAATAGTGTAATTAGTTTGGAGACGATACTAGAAGCTAGAATGTCAGGACTAGTTGCCTGGGTCATGGAAATTGGTTTGAGACAGTCAATTTCTTCTTCTCTCTCTCTCTCTCTCAATCTCTCTCTCTCTCTCTCACCCTCTCTCTTTTTTCTCTCTCTCTTCTCAGTTATTATCTCACTTTCTCTTTTTCTCCTTGTGTGTTCCCTTTTGCCTCCAATTCCACTTTCAATTTATGTTCAGATTGGGCTTGTTTTGGAAACTTACCATCTTTGTTTATTTCAGAGGATTTTCTGTCTATTATTATGACTAGAAATGTTCCTCAACCTCAGATGTGAGGAATCATGGATTCTTGGATTCTCACGTATATCGTGATAAAATTGCGTGAATGTACATCATGCGCCTGTGGCATAATACAGCAGTTATTTATGTTGCTGCACAGCCAAGAAAGGGTCATGTGCATTAGTCATATACACAGTGGCATGCAAAAGTTTGGGTACCCCTGGTCAAAATTTCTGTTATTGTGAATAGCTATGCGAGTAAAAGATGACTTGATTTCCAAAAGGTATAAAGTTAAAGATGACTCGTTTCTTTAATATTTTAAGCAAGATTACTTTATTTCCATCTTTTATACTTTCAAAATAACAATAAAGGAAAGGGGCCCGCAGCAAAAGCTTGGACCCTGCATGGCCAGTACTTAGTAACACCCCCTCTGGCAAGTGTCACAGCTTATAAACGCTTTCTGTAGCTAGCTAAGAGTCTTTCGAATCTTGTTTGGGGGGTTTTCGTCAGGTTTTCCTTGCAATCGGTTTCTAGTTCTGTGAGATTCTTCGGCCGTCTTGCATGCACTGCTCTTTTGAGGTCTATCCACAGATTTTCAATGATGTTTAGGTATGAGGACTGTGAGGGCCATGGCAAAACCTTCAGTTTGCGCCTCTTGAGGTAGACCATTGTGGATTTTGAGGTGCGTTTAGGATCATTATCCTGTTGTAGAAGCAATCCTCTTTTCACCTTCAGCTTTTTTTACAGATGGCGTGATGTTTGCTTCCAGAATTTGTTGATATTTAATTGAATTCATTCTACCCTCTTGCCAGTGAAATGTTCCCCTCACCAGTGGTTGCAACACAAGCCCAAAGCAGAAGCAATCCACCCCAGTGCTTAACAGTTGGAGAGGTGTTCTTTTCATGAAAATCTGCACACTTTTTTCCTCCAAGCATACCTTTGTTCATTGCGGCCAGAAGGTTCTATTTTAGACACATAGAAATCCTACCGCACATTACAGGCCCTTCGGCCTACAAAGTTGTGCCGAACATATCCCTACCTTAGAAATTACTAGGCTTACCTATAGCCCTCTATTTTACTAAGCTCCATATACCTATCTAAAAGCCTCTTAAAATGCCCTATAGTATCTGCATCCACCACCATTGCCGGCAGCCCATTCCACACACTCACCACTCTCTGAGTAAAAATATCTTCACCTGACATCTCTTCTGTACCTACTCCCCAGCACCTTAAACCTGTGTCGTCTTGTGGCAACCATTTCAGCCCTGGGGAAAAGCCTCTGACTATCTACACGATCAATGACTCTCATCATCTTGTACACCTCTATCAGGTCACCTCTCATCCTCCTTCGCTCCAAGGAGAAAAGTCCGAGTTCACTCAATCTATTCTCATATGGTTTGTTCCCCAATCCAGGCAACATCCTTGCAAATCTCCTTTGCACCCTTTCTATGGTTTCCACATTCTTCCTGTAGTGAGGCTACCAGAACTGAGCACAGTACTCCAAGTGGGGACTGAACAGGGTCCTAAATAGCCTCAATATTAACTCTCGGCTCCTAAATTCAATTCCACGAATGCTGAAGGTCAATACGCCATACGCTTTCTTAACCACAGAGTCAAACTGCGCAGCTGCTCTGAGCGTACTGTGGATTCGGACCCCAAGATCCCTCTGAACCTCCGCACTGCCAAGAGTCTCGCATTAATACTATATTCTGCAATTATATTTGACCTACCAAAATGAACCACTTCCCACTTATCTGGGTTGAGCTCCATCTACCTCTTTTCAGCCCAGTTTTGCATGCTATCGATGTCCCGCTGTAACCTCTGACAGCACTCCACACTATCCACAACACCTCCAACCTTTGTGTCTTCAGCAAACTTACTAACCCATATCTTTCCTAACAGCGTATCTCCAAGTACTGATCCACGCTCTAAGCTCATCCGCTTTGTTCACTTTATCAGTCCACAGGACTTATTTCCAAAATGCATCAGACTAGTTTACATGTTCCTTTGCAAACATCTGACGCTGTATGTTGTGGTGAGGATGCAGGAAAGGTTTTCTTCTGATAACTCTTCCATGAAGGTCATATTTGTGCAGGTGTCGCTGAACAGTAGAACAGTGCACCAGCACCCCAGAGTCTGCTAAGGTTTGAGGAGACAGCGTATTTAAAAAGCTTTGAAATTTGCATCTCCTGGCTATTCCTAACGATAACCGTGAATAAGCCATAGCCCTAACAAGCTAATTAAGGTCTGAGACCTTGGTAAAAGTTATCTGGGAGTTCAAAACTCTTGAGGTGCCCAAACATTTGCATCCTGCTCCTTTCCTCTGTTTCACTCTAAAATTGCACTAGACAAAATTAATACACTAATCTTGCTTAAAATGTTGAAAGGAATGTTTCATGTTTAACTTTATGACTTTTGGATATCAGTTCATCTTCTACCCACTTAACTATTCACAGTAACAGACATTTTGAACAGCAGTTCCCAAGCTCTTGCATGCCACTGTATCCTGGCAGTGAATGGAGTGCTGATGTTTTCGTTTTCTTCTTTTTTGAGCCACATGTAATGTTGATGGTATTCGTTCTCGGAGTCTATTGTAATGTGATAATATTGTTGAAGATAATGGGAATAAAACAGGAATATAATGTAATCTTGCCAACAGGAAAGCGTTGATGTTCAGATAGATGGGAGTAAATGTTCTCAGGGAACATACGACATACGACAGAAATTTGGCAAATTTGGGGATATTTGAGTGGCGTTCTGCATAGGTACGTTCCAATGAGAAAAGGAAAGGATCGCAGGACACAAGAACCATGGTGTACAAAGGCTGTTGAAAATCTAGTCTGGAAGAAAAGAAAAGCTTACGAAAGGTTCAAAAAACTAGGTAATGAGAGAGATCTAGACAATTATAATGCTAGCAGGAAGGAACTAATGCATATGAACTTTTCCAGACTGCGCAGAAACATAGCCAACTGATGTATTATCCCATAGACACATGAATTACATTTATGCAATATTATTACAATATTCATGAAAGTTCAAGATTCGTCACAAAGAGGTTGTTGAACATTTCTCGTCGTAATATTAAACAGACATTAAGAAGGAGCATGTGCTGGAGTTTTTGGAAAGCAACACGTTGGATAAGTCACCGACACTGGACGAGATATACCCCAGGCTAATGCAGAGGCAAGACAGGAGATTGCTGAACCTCTAGCAATTTGCTTTGCATCATCAATAGGGCGAGAGAGGTTCCGGAGGACTGGAGAGTTGCAGATGTTCATCCCTTATTCAAGAAAGGGAGTAGAGATAGCCCTGGAATTTATAGACCAGTGAGTCTTACTTCAGTGGTTGTTAAGTTGATGGAAAAGATCCTGAGAGGCCAGAATTATGAACATTTAGAGAGGTGTAAAATGCTTAGGAATAGTCATCATGGCTTTGTCAAAGGCAGGTCATTATTTACGAGCCTGATTAATTTTTTTGAGGATGTGACAACACACATTGATGAAGGTAGAGCAATAGATATAGTGCACGTGAATTTCAGCAAGACATTGGATAAGGTATCTCATGCAAGACCTTTTGAGAAAGTAAGGAGGCATGGGACCAAGAGGGCCTTGCTTTGTGGATCCAGAATTGGCTTGCCCACAGAAGGCAAAGAATGGTTGTAGACGGGTAATATTCTGCATGGAGGCCGGTGAACAGTGGGGTACCTCAGGGATCCGTTCTGGGATCCCTTCTCTTCGTGATTTTTATAAATGACTTGAATGAGGAAGTGGCGGGATAAGTTAGTAAATCTGCTGATGACACAGTGGTTAGGGGTATTGTAGATAGTGTGGAGGGCTGTCAGAGTTTACGGCGGGACATCAATAGGATGCAAAACTAGGCTGAGAAGTGGCAGACGGAGTTCAACCCACATTAGCGTGAAGTGCTTCATTTTGGTACATGAAATATGATGTCAGAATATAGTATTAATGGTAATATTCTGATCAGTTTGGAGGTTCAGATAAATCTTAGGGACTGAGTCCAGGGGACACTCAAAGATGCTGTGCAGGTTGACTTTGTGATTAAGAATGCATAAGGTATATTTGCCTTCATCAACCGTGGGATTGTGTTCAAGAGCCGAAAGGTAACGTTGCATCTATGTTGGATCCTGGTCAGACCCCACTTGGAGTACTGTGCTCGGTTCTGGTTACTTCACTACAGGAAGGATGTGGAAACTATAGAAAGGGAGCAGAGGAGATTTACAAGGATGCTGCCCGGATTGGTGAGCATGCCTTACGAGAATAGGTTGAGTGAACTCGGCCTTCTCTCCTTGGAGCGACGGAGGAGGAAAGTGACATGACAGAGATGTATAAGAAGATAGAGACATCGATCGTGTGGATAATCAGAGACGTTTTCACGGGACTGAAATGGCTAACGCAAGAGGGCATAATTTTAAGGAGCTTGATAGCAGGTACGGAGGAGATGTCAGGGCTACGCAGGGAGTGGTGCGTGCGTGGAATGAACTGCAGGCGATGGTGATGGAGCAGGATACGACAGGGTATTTTAAGAAACTGCTGGATAGGTGCATCGAGCTTGGAAAAATAGAGGGTTATGAGTAACCCTTGGTACATGTTCGGCACAGCATTGAGGGACGAAAGGCCTGGATTGTACTGTAGTTTTTTTTTCTATTTTTCGATGTTCCTGTGAGTAGCGCAGGGGGCTAAGCACCCCACCTTGTGGTGCACATCTGCTGATGGAGAAGGTGGAGGAGATTTTGTTGCAAACCCGAAATGACTTGGTTCGGTGAGAAATGACTCTTTTGCATGGTTACAAGAGAAAAGCGTCGGGATATTTCATTTTTATCAGTGAAAATACATTTAGAACGGCAATGGAGGATTGTAACCAGAATACACAGAGTTCTGGTCGTGTTGTGCTTCATGTGTGTGGGGTTTGTACTCAAAATCTTCATTAGTCACAAATCTAAAATATAATTAAGGCGGTTTGTCGTCTCGAGATAAAATAGGCAGACGCGACTGTATTTTATGGAGATGTAATGAAGCTGTGAAGAATCACGTATGCAGGGACAATTTGTGATTTTATGGTGCCTATCCTTCTTATCATTGTATTAAGTCTTTAAGGAAATAATGGAAGTATTGGTGCTGGCTTCGGAACTCATTGAGAGATCTCTGTTTTTTGTCGATACGTTTTTGGAGACTTGAGGAAACTGGGATACATTAGGGAACTTGGGAAATATTTTAACATAACAATGATTAATGTCTTAGAATATCGAAGTGTATGGGAGACGAACTGGCACTTCTGTGCAAGAGGATTCTGTTGTTTCAGACCGAAAGAGACAGTTTTCTGCCGGCAAGGGTTGTTACACAACCTGTCCGACTTGTTCAGAGAGTTTCACGAAAGACAACCTGTTACATATTTCACAGCTGGCCCCTTATCTGCACGAACCTAAAGTTACAGAAATACACTAGCAAGTTAACAAGTTATTTTTCTTCCCAATGAAATATCACATGTCGCACTTCACCCGCCTGAGCTCAAAAGGGAGATATGAATCTTCTCAATCAGGAACCGTTACAGAACATAAGATATTCTGTTTTGTTTACAAACGTTTGTATGTTATTACCACCAACTACCGGCATAGTGCTATTGTCTTCCACAGTAAAGACTGATGCAAAACACTTATTCAGGTCGTTCGCCTTTTCCTTTTCCTCATTATTGCCTCACCAGCATCGTGTTTCTGAGGTCCGATATACCCTCTTGCCTGTCTTTTATATTTTGTGTATCTGAAGTAAAATATGGTATCTTCATTGCGATAATTTGCTGGCGTACTTTTGGATTCAATCATTTACTTAATAATAGTTTTTCAGTTAGCTTCTGTTGGTTTTTAAAAGCTTCCATATCCTCTATCTTCACTCTATTTCTGCCCCCAAGTTGTCTTTTATGTTGTCTTTGATTTATCTTGTTGGCCATGGTTGAGTCACCTTACCTTTAGAATACTCCTTCCTCCTTGGGCTGTATATATCCCGTGCTTTCCCAATTCCTTCCTGATATGGCAACCATTGCTGATCTGCCGTCATCCCTACCAGCGTTCTTTTCCAAGCAATTTTGGACAATTTCTCTCAGATGCCTGTGCATTTCCCGTTACCCCACTCTAATACTGATGCATCTGAACTTACAGACAGACAGACATATTTTATTGATCCCGAGGGAAATTGGGTTTCGTTACAGTAGCACCAACGAAGAATAGTGTAGAAGTATCGCAATATAAAGCCATAAATAATTTAATAATAATAAGTAAATTATGCCAAATGGAAATAAGTCCAGGACCAGCCTATTGGCTCGGGGTGTCCGACACTCCGAGAGAGGAGTTGTAAAGTTTGATGGTCACAGGCAGGAATGACTTCCAATGACGCTCAGTGTTACATCTCGGTGGAAAGAGTCTCTGGCTGAATGTACTCCTGTGCCTAACCAGTACATTATGCAGTGGATGGGAGACATTGTCCATGATGGCATGCAACTTGGACAGCATCCTCTTTTCAGCCACCACCGTCAGAGAGTCCTGTTCCACCCCCACAACATCATTGGCCTTACGAATGAGTTTGTTGATTCTGTTGGTGTCTGCTACCTTCTCCTTCTCAAATTTTAAGGTGATTTTTCCACTTCCCACGAAGGAGTCTTCTATCTTAAATTATGTTATCCATTCCGCTTTGTTGCACAACACCCAATCAGAATAGCTGAATTTCTCCTTGCCCAACTGCGAACTGCAGTAAAAAGCTATCTCGGAGGCTTTGTAGAAGTTCCCTGTCTTGGGATTCTGCACCAACCTTATTTTCGCATTCTCCCTGCTCATTGAAATCCCTCATTAGCATGGCAACCTTGCCCTTTTGATCGACTTCTTTTTCATCGCAATTTGTCGACTACATCCTTACTAATTCTTCGGCGTCTGTATATAACACCTATCACGGGCATTTTACACTTGCTTTACCCAGAGCGATTGAACGCCGTCTGACCTGATGCTTTCTAATGAATTCATTTCATTTTTACCAACAGAGCCACGCCAGCCCCTCTGCCCACTTCCTGTTTCTTTCGACAGATTGTGTAGCTTTAGTCATTAAGCTGTCAGCTATAATCTTATTTCAGTCATGATTTAGTGATGCATGCGGGCGACTTCTTCTTGCTCTTTCCTCTGCACTGCAATATATTCGCCGGAAAGCGTGCTTTACATGCCGTTCCTCATTGCTGCTTTCTTTCTCAAATATAACAACTGACTTAGAACTAATATTCATTTTTTTCCGCATTTTCTTCTTATCTGACCTTACAAAGCATGAATGGCAGGTATCGTTTAAAGTCTGATTCAGTATCAATCCCGAAAACTGAAGCTTGACAGGGACGAAGATAAATCTCTGCCGTCACGACAACACTTTCACGGAGAATTCCGGTTTATCCACGACACACGGTCAGTGCCGTAGAGTCATAGAAGAGCACAGCACAGGAACAAGCCATTCGGAAAAGCCGAATCCATTTAAAGTGCCTTCTCCCGACGACATGCACTGGGACCACTGGGCCTTTCAATGATAATGAATCAATAAAGAATAACAAAATACATGTATCCCGTATTCACTTTAGGACTTGTTCTGCTTCTAATCTTAACTCTGCTTTTCCTTTACGCACATGCGTTAGGTAAGGAGAAATAGATTGTCTGGGCCCATTATATTCCCGATGTCAGTGCTCCGTTCAGCGTTATCTACCACAACTATCGGCCTATCGCGACGGATCCATCGATCAGCAGTCCTCTCTAAAATGTTGGGTATTTGCAATTCATCTGCTACTCGGATCTTCTCTTGGTCTCAAGTACGAGGGGAACGTGCGAATTTTGTGAATACTTAACAAATCTATGCTGCTTTATCAATGCAAATCAAGTTAGTGGATGGGAGTTTTGGAGGCTTGTAACTAACTCTTTTTTTTTCTTCCATGCAGTTAATTTGTTGGCGATTGTGATCCCTTGCCGTGAAAAATGCGGACTCTCCAAATGCATCACTCGTTACCTGGTGGCGATGGCATCAGCTGATCTAATGGGTGTTATCATTGGCGTTGTACTCGAGCGGATCAATAATATTTATGGTTTTTGCGAGCTTTTTGCTCATCACTCCAATTTGTGCTACGACGCTTGTGTTTCGGCTCGCACTTATGGACTGTTCTGTCTGGCTAACGGTGGCGTTCACATTTGATCGATGGGTTGCAATTTGCAGTCAACAGTTGCGGAAACGATTTTGCACCGAGACGACGATACTGGTAGCGATCGTGGGCATAGGGAGTTGCTTAAGGTGTGTTCCATTTTACTTTCCAGTAGATCCTTACGCGATTATTAACAAATTTCCATGGCGTTGTATAAGCAGAACAGATTACTTTACTTCACCAGTGTGGAAAGCTTACCAGATGTTTAATAGTATCATCACACCTTTATTGCCAATCGGTTTAATTGTATTGTTCGAAGCTTTAACAGTCAGTCACAGAATATCGGCAGAGTCCGCCGAGGTCTCCGGAGCAGCAATGACAATGAAAAGGAGTCAGAGGTGGAGAACCGGAGTAAGTCAATGATTTAGTGAATAAAGTGAATAAAGTTCGATCTATCAGCTAATTTCATTCTATTGTTGATCCCCTTTATCGTCTCCACTATGATCTGGCAGGCTCAAAATTACTTTTATACAGATAGATATCTTAATTCGCCGTGGTTTATCCTGCAAGAATTCGGGTTCATGTTGCAATTTCTCTGCACCTGCACCAACACGTGTATCTACACACTGTCCCAGAAGAAATCTCCAGAGCGCTGAAATATCCAACCTGCAACTCACAGGCTCCGACAATTCCAGATTCACGTTGAAGACGAAAAGCAAATGGAAAAGCAACAAAAGAAGTGAAAAGATGGCTTCATGACCGAGCCAGCAGATGTCGACTGAAGGCGCGTTGTATGCAGGCTCCATCCTGACCGTAAGGGTGCATCTTTGGAGCACTCTCTGCAGATTAATACATCACAATCGTCACACAGATGTCGATTTACTCAATTTATGCTGCATTAGCGCATCACAGTCAGACTATCAACAGGATGAACCAATGGTCTCGCCACTCATGCAAACTTAAGTCTTTCTGTGTAAATGTTTCCTATCATTTCCACAATGGTGCCTCTTCAGTCAAGAAAAATAACTTCTGCTTCATAAGCTTGACCTTAACTCCTTAGCCTGCTGCAAAATAAACTATATCTCTACATTCTTACAATTGATCATGTATGGCGATCATTTCTACGGTGGCTGGATCTGACCCCTCACGGTAAAAATACATTTAATGCCGTTGAGCTGCTGCAACACCAACGAAAGGGTAGGTAAATTATCCGATTCTCGTTGAAATCATTGTTGAATGGAATAAACCCTCAGTATCTAGTCATCATTTCCGATATTTCCACTGCATTTCCCTCGACCTGACTGGCCAATTTAAATGTCTTGTGAGTGCATATTTGCTACCCTCAGTCGCCGCCAGCATTCGGATGGTGAGCTATGTGAAGTTGGATGTCATGTAACGCGTCGAAGACCTTTCAGTGCGGTATATCCAAGGCATTTCTGTTTGACATAGCAAGGCAAATCCCTCTTTCTGCATCCGCCTCCCAGAACAGCAAGGTAAGCTCCCCCTTGTATTTGCTTCTCGCTCTCTTCAGCTTCTACCATCGGCAGAAGGTGCAGCATCCAAATGTCCCACTCCAGCAGGTACAGATTCCATAATCTACCGACCCACATTCAAGGGCGCAGCAACTCCACAAGACCATAGCCTGAAAGGTGACAGGTATTAACTATTGCTGAACCTAGTTTTCTGGGTCATGAGGCTCCTGTACCTTCTTCCCGGTGGGAGCAGAAAACAGAGCGTATCCTGCGTGGTGGAGTTTCCTTAGATGTAATAGTGGCCAGAGGACCTAGGATAACAGAGAAACTGAAGGAAATTCACATTAGGCAGAAAATGGTGTTGGGTAGACTGATGGGACTGAAGGCTGATAAATCCCTAGGGCCTCATGGTCTGCATCCCATGGTACTTAAGGAGGTGGCTCTAGAAATCCTTGACTCATTGGTAATCATTTTCCAATGTTCTATAGATTCAGGATCAGTTCCTGAGGATTGGAGGATAGCTAATGTAATCCCACTTTTTAAGAAAGGAGGGAGAGAGAAAACAGGGAATTATAGACCAGTTAGCCTGACATCAGTGGTGGGGAAGATGCTGGAGTCAATTATAAAAGATGAAATAACGGCACATTTGGATAGAAGTAACAGGATCGGTCTGAGTCAGCATGGATCTACGAAGGGGAAATCATGCTTCACTAATCTTCTGGAATGTTTTGAGGATGTAACTATGAAAATGGACAAGGGACAGCCAGTGGATGCAGTGTACCTGGACTTTCAGAAAGCCTTTGATAAGGTCCCAGACAGGAGAATAGTAGGTAAAATTAAAGCACATGGTATTGGGGTTAGGGTACTCACATGGATAGAAAATTGGTTGGCAGACAGGAAACAAAGAATAGGGATCAACAGGTCCTTTTCAGAATGGCAGGCAGTGTCTAGTGGGGTATTGCAAGGCTCGGTGCTGGGACCGCAGCTATTTTCAATATACAAACGTACATTAATGATTTAGATGAAGGAATTAAAAGTAACATTAGCAAATTTGCAGATAACACAAAGCTGGGTAGTAGTGTGAAATATGAGGAGGATGTTAGGAGAATGCAGGTAAATTGGACAGGTTGGGTGAGTGGGCAGAAGCATGGCATCTGATGTGAGGTTATCCACTTGGGTGGCAAGAATAGGAAGGCAGATTACCGTCTGAATGGTGTCAAGTTAGGAAAAGGGGAAGTACGACGAGATCTAAGTGTCCTTGTTCATCAGTTAGTGAAAGTAAGAATGCAGGTACAGCAGGCAGTGAAGAAATCTAATAACATTTTGGCCTTCATAACAAGGGGAATTGAGTATAGGAGCAAAGGTCCTTCTGCAGTTTCACAGGGCCCTGGTGAGACCACACTTGTAGAATTATGTTCGATTTTCGTCTCCAAGTTTGAGGAAGAACATATTTGCTATGAGGAGTGCAGCATAAGTTCACGAGGTTAATTTCCGGGATGGCGGGACTGCCATATGTTGAAAAGTTGGAGTGACTGGGATTGTATACACTGGAATTTAGAAGGATGAGAGGGGATCTGATTGAAACATATAAGATTACTCAGGGATTGGACGCGCTAGAGGCAGGAAAAATGTTCCCCATGATAGGGGAGTCCAGAACCAGAGGCCGCAGTTTAAGAATAAGGGGTAGGCCATTTAGAACAGAGTTGAGGAAAAGCTTTTTCACCCAGAGAGTCGTGGATCTATGGAATGCTCTGCCTCTGAAAGCAGTGGTGGCCAATTCTCTAGATGCTTTCAAGAAAGAGTTAGATGGAGCTCTTAAAGGTAGCGGAGCCAAGGGATATGGGGAGAAGGCAGGAACGGGGTACTGATTGTGGATGATCAGCCATGATCACATTGAATGGCGGTGCTGACTCGAAGGGCCGAATGGCCTGCTCCTGCACCTATTGTCTATTCCTTAATAGTCGATGTCGCTTTTCTGCATTAAATTTTCCTATGGAAGTGCCTAAGTGTGGGTAGGAATTGGGCCGTATCCGCTTCTTTTTGAAGGATTTTCCGTTCTATGACATTGGTCACTGGGCTCAGACTCTCCCAACATATGGAACATCCTCGTCACACACACTCTATCGAAGGTTTTCAACATTAGATAGCTTTCAACGAAGGCACCTCTCATTCTTCATTACAGTGAATACAAGCCCAGAGCTAACAAACGCTCTTCATGTGACAAGACGTTCAATCCTGGAGTCATTTTCTGAACCTCCTTTGACCCCTGTACAGTGCCAGCAAGTCATTTCAGAGTTAAGAGGCCCAAAACTGCTCACAATACTTCAAGTGAGGTCTCACCAGTGCTGAAAAAAGACCCAACATTGCATCCTTCCCTCATATTCTTGTCCTTCTGAAATCAATGCTATATGGCGTTTGCTTCCCTCACCACGGCCTCAGACTGAAAATTAACAGTTTGAGAATCCTATGTAAGGACGCCTTTTTGAATTTTCTCTCAATTTAGCACGTAGTATTCTCTTTCATTTCATCTACTAGAATGCATGACCATAAACTTTCCGACACCGTATTCCATCTGCTGCTTCTTTGCCCACTGGTTTCCCTCTAATCTATCCAAGTTATTCTGCAGCCTCTCCACATCCCCGGAACTTCCTGCCCTCCGCCTACCTTTGTTTCGTCCACATACTTTGACACAGAACCATTAATTCCATCACCCAAGTCATTGACACATAACGTAAAAATAAGCGGACCCAGCACAGACCATGTGGACTACCACTGGTCACCGGCAGCCAAGCAGAAAATGCTCCCTTTATTCCCATTCTTTGCATGGGCTCTTAACTAATTAAACAGTCTCATGTGTGGCACCTTGTTAAGTGCCTTTAGAAAATCCAGGTACACAACAAAAACCAGCGGTTCCCCTTTGTCTATTCGGCCTGTTATGTCTTCAAAGAATTCTATCCGATTTGTCAGGCACGATTTTCGTTTGAGGAACCCATGCTGATTACGGCCCGTTTCAACATGGGCCTTCAAGTACGCCGAAACCACATCCTTAACAATCGACTTCAACGTCTTCCCAACCACTAAGGTCAGACTAGCAGATCTATAATTTCCTTCGTCCCCGTGTCTCCTCTTAAAGAGCAGCGTTGCATTCGGGAACATACTTATTTGAGAGAGATAATGAAGTTAAAAATAAGCTTCTTAAATTTTGTGTCATAGAGAAGGAATGTGGGACATCCATTTTTGAAAGCGTAAAAATGTAATTTGTTGTGATTTTCTAGATTGTTGATTTCCATTTCGTTGAGACACAATGCATAGAAATAGCTTACGTTAATTGTTTGTTTACTGGGCTGTCACCGATGTGACTAATAAGCTAGTAAGATTAGCTGGCAGATTGCAGAATCCTCTCCTTTATAAGTGCATTCAAAGCAATCACAAACACTCTTCGGCAGTAAGAGCATTATAACCTGATCGTCTCCACACGCGGAGAATGGGATATCCTGCAATTTTCTACATCGAGAGCGTTTATTATCCTGTACTGACCGCTATTGGTATCCCTCGTAAGTAACTAACTGGAGAATGTGTGCATTTTCTTCTTGCTCTGTCTGCTGCTCTGCATTATATTCGCCGTAAAAATCCACTACACATAGTGCACTGTCAGAAGAGATATTTCGGTCTGATCAAGTTTCAAACGTAAGTTTCCTTCTTCTTCCGGCCGTTTTACTGCCGGTTTGTTTCTCAACTGTAACAACTGAGATCACACTAATATTAATCTAGTTCCAGCAATTTCCTTCGCCCGACTTTCCAAAGCATGAACGGTATATGTCGTTCTGAATCTGAGTCGGTATCAATGTTAGAAGCCCGTTTCAGTGCAGCAAACTTAATTTCCTCAAGTGTGCCAACGATCAAAGTGTTTCTGATGTGATCTTTACATTGGCAGAATTATGCTTTAATTCATTGGACTAATACCGGAGTCTTCGCCAACAAACCACGTGATGCTATTATGATTCTTACATTGGTAGCATTCAATTCTATTTTACTGGATCGTCGATCTGCTGAATACGCGTGTACATGCTCTGTGACTGAAGGAGAAATTTACCTTGGACATAACAACCTTCTGTCAGATAGTGAGAGTCTGGATGTAAGTATCGGATCTCTGTTAGACTCGTTTCAAAAACAGAGGAATCACCGGTCCCCTGAAAAAGGGAAGTATACAGCAGTTGACAAATAAAACCCTAGTTTGACACGCAAATTGTCCTGTCATGCAGTCTTAACGGAAGTGAGTGGTAACAAAAATGTAACTATGAATTGCCCTCATAATGAACATCGCTGCAGTTTTCCGGTGTAACGATGATTTATCTAATAGATGTAGTTTCGTTCTCCAAATTTCGCCGCTCCAAAGGCAAGATCTATGTCTAAAATCATAATACAATTTCGCCAGAATGTCCAGACTTTTTAACATGGACATTTGTTTCGTGTAGTTGAAATGTATATTTTTCTTTATATATTTCCATAAACATAATTTATACTTTTATTCTTTAGTCACTTGTCGCCGAATTTGTCAGTAGATAACGATCCCTAATTCGTACCAGTGGTGACTCCAGTATTTTCAGGACTATTGTCTTCATTAGAATGGGTCGATATAGAAAGCTGTGTGAAAGAATTAATGCCTGAGATCTGACGACATGAAAGACTGGTCGTACAGTGCTTCATGGAGGCGTTATCAAGGTGCGGGGCTTTGTGCTCATACGTTTATGAGACACAAATCTGAAATATAATTAAGACGGAAAGTCCTCTGGAGAGAACAGAGGATGTGTTTTATGGAAATGTAATGAAGGCGGGAGAAAGTGAAATAATGATTTTATGGAAGTTTTCCATCTTTTCAATGGCGTTATTACAAGGCGTCTTTCAGCAAGTGAGGAAAGTATTGCTGCTGGCTTCAAAGCTTATTGATCTGTGACCGCTGATAGGCAACACGCTGCTACAAACATTGGGGAAAATCGTAATAGATTCAAATAGTGTCAAATCTTTCAAAATACCAATGATTAACGTCTTACAATCTCACAACTACAAGTATCTGCAACAAATCTCAGTGCTGAGAGGCGTGATGAACTGTTACGTCGGTGGAAGGGGGTTCTGACGTTTCAGTTCGGAAGATATGGTTCTCCACTGGAAAGGGTTGTTAGTCAACCTGTGCAACATGTTCAAGGACTTCCTCAAAGAATTACAACCGACACAAACTGTACGTTAACCTTTAGGGAATCCTGCATAAGGACTCCCAATGCGCCTCTGACCTTTGAAGTTTTTCTCCATTTATTTCTTCTACCCAAATGCATGACCACAAATACCCCGTCACTGTATTCCTTTTGCTATTCCTTTGCCCATTCTCCTAGTCTCTCTGTCCTTCTGTAGTCTTTCTACATCCTAAAAACAAACTGTCCCTCCGCCTATCTTCGTAGCGTACTCAGACTCTGCAGCAAAGCCACGGGACACTCAAACAGAATCCACGTATGGATTATCACCAACAGTAGCTTATCACAAAGGGGACCAACTTCAAGGGAACCACCACCCAGGCAAGGGTCGACACACCAGTGGATTCCACAAGGTTACCCCAATTACACACAACGAGATAGCCACTTATCCAGTTCCACGACATACGAAATAACTCAAACAGTGATTTGTCACACGTGGTTATTCACAAAGGCTTTCCCCTCACCAGAGAACCCATTCCTGTGGATTAACTACGTAACAATGGAAACAACCTCACCCTCACGGGCTACTTGGAGAGATAGTCCAAACAGTGATCTCTTTGTCACTAGGTTACTTCTGTTTCATATCTTCCACTCCTCCCCTCTCTTCTCTGCAAACTTGTGCTAGTTGCAGAAACTTCTGTGAGTCATTTATCAATACTCTGGATCGATCTCAACTTACCCTTTGGGCCACTGAAGGTTTAAACCAGCGACCGATTCACTGGTGTCTTCCATTGACCGAATCCATCTTGACTCTGACTGTGTGTGTCTGTGTGTCCTTGTATATTGAAAACAAGCTGCAAGAAACCATAAACTTTCATTGTCCATCAAATAATACCACCTCTCTCTCTCGTGTAGCTCAAAGAGTGTCCAAAAGTCAGTCTTAGTCTCACGGCATTTTAAAGTGACAGTCCACAGAAAAAAATGAACCCTGGGGTATATAACACCTCCCCCCAAGAAGTCAAACTGAAATAGCGTGTATAAGAGTTTGTCAAATCTTAAAACACATTCGACTTCATACATTAAAAAAAAATGGGAGAAGGAAGGAGAGATAATTATATCAGAGGAAGAATGGACAACAATATCGAGGTACCAATGGAAGTGTAACAATTCACAGAAATGGAGGGAGTTCGGATGGAAAAACTTGATAAGATATTTTATTACACCCTCTCAGAAATCCCATTCTGATAGTAACCCCTGATTTCTGAAGAAATTGTTGAAATCAAAATGCACATCATTAACATATTTTTTGGGACTGCCCTGTTATCAAAGACTATTGAAAGGGGATACACAATGCCCTACAAGACATCTTTAAATGTGAAATACCCCTAGAGAGTAAGATCATATATTTTGTATACATACCTCAAGAATAGTTGAAAAGAGATAAATATTTAATTAATATACTGTTAGTGGCCGATAAAAATACTCTTACCAGGAAATGGTTATCACAGGAGAGCACAACTTTAAATACATGGATGGAAATTACAATGGACATTTACAAAATGGAGAAGATAACAGCATCTGTTAATCATAAGTTGGAACAATTTGATTCATACTGGGGGAAATGGTTTAACTACATAACGCCTCATAGGCCTGATTTTATTCTCACAAATCAATGAACATGTTGTAAAAAAAAATCACTCCCTACTTGTACATCGTTTTTTTTTTCCTTTTGCTTGTTTTTTCCTTCCACTCTTTTCTATAAGTGTATACCTCAGATAAATACTGTGTGGAGATTTGTGATATATATGATTATATGATGTATATGTACAATATCTGGAATACATCTTATGGAAATGTTTGTTTGATGTTGAACTTCAATAAAAAAAATAAAAAGGAAAAATAAGAAATAAAATGGAAACAACGGGTATATAACCAAATCCTACCAAAAAGAAAACGTTGTGTTCAAGCTGACGTGGTTTCCTACGCCGGTCAATACTTCCGCCGTTTACCAGGACCGAAAGTCTCTCACATTTCAAATGGGACTCTGGTTTTACTGTTTCTTCTCAGGCTGCAAATGACCATAATAATTCCATCTTATGGCTTATTTCCACTTTGCAAATTTGGGGAAACAGTTGCAAGCGGCTATACCATTTTATTCTCATTCCTCCATCCTCTTTCGCTTTTTATCGAACAATATCTATTGCCGAATTGCGACCTTTCTCCAGCCACCAATCCTATTGGTTTCAAGGCAACATGTTTATTCAATTAGATTTAACTGATTGTTTGTAGGCCTCCGTTAGTCTCGATAGACCATGGATTTGCATCTTGGAAAGTTTCCGGGGCGCAAGCTTGGGCAAGGTTTTTTTTTATGGAAGACCGGCAGTTGCCTAAACTGCAAGTCTCCCCTTTCCACGCCACCAATGTTGTCCAAGGGAAGAGCATTAGTGTAAAGGAGACCTTAAAATGGAACATAAAGCTCCTTGTTGTCCGATAAGCTCGAAGATTTAACAACAATATGTTGGAAAGTTTATCCGGTTCTGCCAACCATTACTGGCCTACCAGCTCTCTTTTTAATTTTATTAGAACTTTATAGGTATTGCTTACCTATTTATGCTATTTTTATGTGCACTATTTATCATTTAAATGCATGTGCAATCATTACCTTCGCCTCGAAATCTGTTTTACTGAGATCAAAGAACAAATCAAAAAACCTTCATTCACTGCCTACAGAATTCTCTTAAATTGTGCTCGCCTGTTTCTGATAGCGTTTATCAATTGCCTCTTAGCTCCATTTCGCCACAATGCTTACTGACCTACTGGAACGCGTATAGAAGAATTCTTCATTGCTATTCACATTAACAATTTTTGAACGAGTAAGAGCTGTGTGCCATGAGGTGCAGCTCTACCAGGAAGATCGCTGGACCACTCTACGTCTGGCCGTTACCCTTTGCCCTGTTTGGATTTGTGACCCTACCAAGAGCTAAAGGACAAGCCCTACACTCTAGCGAACATAGTTGTCCGACCCTCCGAGGCACGGAAGCCTCCAAACCCTAAAGGTCTGCTGTCTGCTTGCAAGAGTTTTCCACAATCCTTGATATAAAATAATTTGGAAACTCTTTTTCTCTTAAGATGCTTTTTAAATCGACTGTGCAAGATTCCTCCTCCACGCGGTTACAGTCGGCTTTCAACGGTTGAACGGTTAACATTATCAAATAATACACGTCAGTTGACTTCCGGTGAGGCAAGATGGCAGCACAGTACTGAGCGCTGACATATAACCATCCTTTTGCACGTTCTTTAGGGCTCATAGACGGTCTTAATACAAGTTTGAGTTGGAGAAAATTCTAACTAAAGACATGACCTCAAAAACAGATCCAAATTCAACCAAGAAACAAGATACTAGCAGACGACACCAAGCCAGCGATTGATCCGAGGAAATAGCTAAGCTAATTACGCAAACAATGGCAATGGAGATGGATAGCTGCAAGAAACGGCAGTCCACATGCTAAAGAAGTTGCTGGAAAAGGCTCTCGACCCCATACACAAGCATTTGGCAGAGAATGGCAACATTCTCCGGTCGTTAAAGCAGCAAGCGGACATTCATGCTAAAAAAAAATAGCACGGTTTTCAACAAAGTAGACAACATTCAGGTTAGCTTACGCAAGAATGAGAAAGTTACTAACTCCTGTCTCGCGGAGGTGACTAAGATACGGAAGAAGTTGGTCAACTTACCGACAGGCTCTGAGGGCGACGATCTAAGAGGCTACCTCCAGTAGATGCTGCCTAATTGGATTCCAGCGCTAAAGAACCCCCATAGCACTCCATTGGAGATCGATAGAGCACACAGGATCTTTTCCAACAGCACGTCAAGACCGCGGACCATTGTTTTTAGGCTTCTACGGTACACCGACCGGCAGGCTATCCAGGAGGGCGCGAGGAAAGCCAAACTTACTCTCCCTGATGGCACCCAGCTGCAGTTCTTCACCGACTACAGCCCCGGCACGATGCAGGAACGGAAGGGATACAAGGGGATCCGCGCTAAGCTTCGACAGAAGCGGATCGACTCGTTCCTCATATACCCGGCGATTTTGAGAGCGAATATTAAGGGCATGAAGATGTCGCTTAACTCGTCAGAGAAAGCAAGAGAAGCCCTGAAAGCATCGGTGCTGCGAGATATGGAAGAAGACCCTGGGCAAAGTCCACACGCCCCTCAGGAGGAGATGGAACTGCATTAAGATCTCGGACCAGCCTGTATGCGCAATCTAACAGACAGTGTGAAGTTTTCAGGTTATTCCTTTATTAGACAGTCATTCAATACACTCTTGTATTTAGTTAGTTAAGGGGCCAGCTTGTTTCTGAGTATAAGGCAATGGCTCAGTTAACTTGTTAGTACAAGGATAATATGGCAATGTGATACAAGTCCGCCTAGAATATACTTTTAATCTTTTACTTTCTGAGGTGATATTCAACACACCCAAATATCATACTTCATCAAGAATGAAGATGAAAAACTTTAGTTGTTCTGAATAACTTTAGTTGTACACGTTCATTTCGGGTTATATCTCCAGTAGGCTTGTTTACGTTCCTGGGCGCGAGAGAAGACGCAACTGGAGTCATCGCTTATCGACGGTCTATTAAAGCAACAGTCCCCTGCAAGAGAGCTGTTGGGGTCTTGATTATGTGTTATACTAGATTTGAGACGGGAATGGTTTTAATTATATAGGTTAATGGGTTTGACCAGGTATTTTTTTCTTGTCTCTTTGGTATGATTTTCCCTTCAATGGCATTGGTGTTTTCATACCAGGCTGTGATGCAGCCAGTCACCATTCAAATCTTTTGGAGCTGATCAACGTTGAAGATTCCATGCTGACTCGCTGCAAACTCGCAGGGAAATAAAGATGCTGCCTTGTTTTCTTCGAAAGTCCACTTACATTCTGTGCCTAGGGCAGTTCCTCTGAAACAATAATATCTAGGAATGTAAAGTTGCTGATTGTGTGCATCTCTGAACCTTCGATGAGGACTGGCTCATCGATCTCCAGAACCTCCTACTGAAATTAACATTCAGCTTCTTGGTCTTGAGGACATTGAGTAAGAGGTTGTAGTTATGGCAGATTTTCAGTCTCCCTCCGGCATGCTGGTTGGTCACCACCTGTCGTTCGGCCTACGTCAGACCTGAAAATGGCTTTGATGCAGTGTTTAGCCACACCGTTTCAAGTGTAACGCGAGGGTAGTCGGAGGCTTAGTACACTGTTGTGTGGTACATCGGTCCCGATGGAGATAGTGGTGGAAACCTTGTTGCTAATCTGAACAGCCTGGTCTCGATTTAACTGAGTCTTTTTCATGGTCAGAAGGGAACGGCACGTGAGTTTTCACTTTTTTAAGGCAAGAGAAATTTAAAACCTGATATATGAGCAGAATTGGGTCATGTGGCGCATGAGTCTGCTCCGTCATTTCATGAGCTTCTTTGAGTTACTATTTAGTGATGGCCACAAGGTCATAACTTTCAATCTGAATGTACCTCAATTTCATCTCTGTTATTCCATAGACTGCGTGCTTCAAAAAAAAACAATTTCAGTTCAGCATTGAAACTTTTCGATTCTGTCCCACCTTTTACATTCCAAAATCTTGTTGATTGCAGATTTGCTCTATCATCAGTCTCTCCATGCTGAGAGTCTCACTACACACTGCCTTTGTTTGCAAACAAGTGACTTCATGCTCAACACTCCCACTCTACTACCCATTTCCCTGCCAAATTAGATCACATATATTAAAAGGCAAATTAAATTTCCTTTATTGGTTTCAGGAATCATAATGAGCTTCACCTATTGTTAGAAATTTTGTCAGAGATAATGAATTTAAAAATAAGCATCTTAAATTTTGTGTAATAGAGCAGGGATGTGCGACCTTCACCTTTGTAATCGTGAAAAAAATATAAAAGAATGTGTAACCTGTTGTGATTTCATCGATAATCGATTTCTATTTCGTTGTGACAAAATTTGTAAAAATAGCTTACGTGAATTGTTTGCTCACTGGGCTGTCTCTGATGTGACTAATAAGCGGCTAAGATTAGTTTGAGGATTGCAGAATCGTCTCCTTTATAAGCGCTTTGAAAGTAATCAGCAGCAGCTTTCAGCAGTAGGAGAATTGTAACCAAATCGTCACGTCAGAGGGAAAATGGAATATCCAGCAATTTACTACATACAGAGTGCTTATTATCCTGTACTGACTGCAATCGGTATCCCTCGTAAGTAACTGACCGGAGAATGTGTGCGATTTCTTCTTGCTCTATCTGCTGCACTGCGTTATATTAGCCGTAAAATCCATCACACATAGTGAATTTTCTGACGAGGTATTTCGGTATCATCAGGTTTCAAACATATGCTGCCTTCTTCTTCTGGCCGTTTTACTGCCTGTTTGTTTCTCAACTGTCATAGAAATCTACGGCACATAAACATGGCGTTTGGATCCTCTATTCCATGCTGAAGACATTTCAGCTGCGTTCCTCCTTCGACCTACATCCGGACTGCAGTTCGTTTACACCATCATGCAACAAATGAGATCACATTTTTAATATAACCGTCTAAATATCTTTTCAACTGCAACAATCACCAGATAAAATATGACTGTCCCGTTTTCCTTTTTCGACTTGATCTTTTCTCGTCTTAATTTTAGCTCTGCGGGTCCCTGGATTCAGCTCTGTTAAATCAGAGGAAACAGCCTATCTGCATCCGATCATATTCCACAAATCAAAGCTCCGTTCCACTTTATCAGTTAGAATGCTGGACCAGTTCAAGATTGCTGCGTTGATGAGCAGTCCTCAGATATATAATGGATTGCGGAATCCCGTTGCAAACTGCTGAAAATTTGCCTACTCTGCTGCTACTCGGATCGTCCCTTGACCTCAAACCACGGCGAACGGTGTAAGCACTTTATAGATCGAGGCCAATTTAAGCCGGAATTGAATCGGAAGGATGATTTCGCCTCAGTCTGTAAAGAACTATCTGCATTCAAATCAATCAACAGGGATCACATTTTGTACGCTTAAAACCAACTCTTATTTTCTTCCTTGCAGTTAATTTTATGGCTATTGTGATCCTGTGTCGTGGGAAATGCGGACTCTCCAAATGCATCACCCGTTACCTGGTGGCGATGGCAGCAGCCGATCTAATAGGCGTTATCATTGGCGTTATATTCGAGAGGATCAATAATATTTATGAGTTTGCAAGAGTTTTGCTCATCACTCCGATTTGTGCTACGTTAGTTGTCTTTAGGCTCGCAGCCATGGACTGCTCTGTCTGGTTAACGGTGGCTTTCACATTTGATCGATGTATTGCAATTTGTAGCCAAAAGCTGCGGGAAACTTATTGTACGGAGAGGACGGCGACTATAGTGGTAGTGATTGTGGGCATAGGGAGTTGTTTAAGGTGTTTTCCATTTTACTTTTCAGTGGATCATTTCGCGATTATTAACAACGTTCCTTGGCGTTGTGTTGCCAGGGCTGATTACTTCACTTCACCAGTGTGGAAAGTTTACCAGCTCTTTTATGCTATCATTACTCCTTTATTGCCAATCGGTTTAATTCTATTGTTCAATGCATTAACGGTCAGACATATTATAGCGGCAAACAATGTCCGCCGAGGACTCCGGAGCAGCAATGACAATAAGAAGGATTCAGAGGTGGAGAACCGGAGAAAGTCAATGATTTTGCTGTTCGCTCTATCAGCCAATTTCATTTTATTGTGGATCCCCTTTATAGTCGCCATTATGAGCAAGCAGACTCAAAATTACTTTTATACAGACAGATATCTCAATTCTCCGTCGTTTATCCTGCAAGAGTCTGGGTACATGTTGCAATTTCTCTGCACCTGCACCAACACGTGTATCTACACACTGTCCCAGAGGAAATTCAGGGAAGTGATGAAGAAAGGCTTGAAATATCTGGTCACATTAAATGGCCGACTTTGTAGATAAAACGTAAGTTGAACTGTATGTTTTATTATAAGGACATATATATTTTCGCAGTCATCAGTTTGTCAGATCAACATAGCATAAATCTGCATTACGAGGATTGTGATGGTTAGAAACCTGTTTTCCAACAAGTGCAGCAAACTTAATACGTTCAGATGTGCAACGAACAGAGTGTTGTTGATGTGATCTTTATTTTGGCATAATTGTTGTTAAATTCATTGGACAAATCGCCGTGTCTTGGACACCAAACCATGTGATGCTGGTATGATTCTCACACTGGTAGAATTCAATTCTAATTGACCGTTCCGTCGATCTACTGAACACGAGTGTACTTCCTCTGTGATGTACCTTCGATATAACAATCCTGTGTCAGATATTGAGATTCCAGATGCAAACATCAGATCTCCGTTGGACTATTTTCGAAAATTCTTGACATTTTTGAAAAAGGGAGGTACACAACAGTCAACAAATAAAATTCTTGTCTAAAACTTAAATTGTCCTGTCATGCAGTCTTAATTGAAGTCTTAAAATGTAACTATGAGTTGTTTTCATAATAGGACGTTCGTTGAAGTGTTAGGGTGATGCAATGATTTATCTAATAGATAATGGTTTCGTTCTCCAGATGTTGCCACACCAAAGGCAAGATCTATGTCTAAAGGCATGATCCAATTTCACTAGAATGTTCGCGACTTTTTTCCCATTTTTAGATGTATATTTTTCTTTATTATATGTGATGTGTTCCCCTGTTACAAATCAGTACCACGAAATAACAAACAGTACACAATATGCAATTAAACGATCGCGGACCCTCGGACCCTCGCTGCAAGTCCACTCCGTTCGGCAGTCTACCAACTCTCTCCACTCGCGTCTTCTCTCGTCATCTTTGCCCGACAAACACCGCGAAATTCCTTCTCTCAGACCCACAAGAAAGAACACCATGCGTCTCATTGGGTGGTGCGCATTCCAAAGCCCCCGTGATCTTTTGTGATAACCCAAATGTTGCTGCTACAGAGATGCCATTAAATTATCAGTAAAACATTATAGAGAGGCCATTACATTAGCAAAGAAACATTACAACGCGTTACACTCTCCCCCACCACCCACCCCGCAGCAAATTTAGTCAGGTCCTCATGACGTTGAGATAATTCGCCAAACCTTCCTGTAAAGCACAAAGACCAATCCAGGTGTAAAAGGCAGTGACATAGCCCCCCACTGTAGGGGTAACACTCTGTTCCCCGATGCTGGGTTGGCGAGCCTATCAGGTAGTTTCCTCGCTCGTTGAGACCTCCGTCCCCCATCAAATAACACTTCCGGTTCAGACACTCCTGTGATACTTCCGGTCTACCTAGCGCGGCCTCCCCGGCCCATCACTCGTGCCCACCTGCAACTCTGTCTTCTGTCACGTGGCCAAGCCCCCCTTCATCCCGTGCAGGGTCCCGCTGCAACCCAGGCGGTCCACGGATTCCCCACTTCATTTGACTCAGCAGGACAACGGCTAGAATTCTCTTCTTCAATCAGTGGGGAGTTTGCAAAAGACAGCAAATATCAGGCATCCAGGTCCTCCGAATCAGTATCCTTCTTAGGGCTGGGGCCGGATTAACGTCTCCTACTGTTGGCCCTGCAGTCGCCCCGCATTTCTGTAATGTCCACTTACCAGGTGCAGGCTCTAGGTCGGGTTCCGGGTCTACCTGAACCTCTTCTCCCAGGTGCAGCAGGTGGTTCGGATGGACAATATTGTCAGGCCCATTCACATTCTCCGGTTTCACCTGAAAAACTGGTAGTTTTGGCATCTGACTCTCCACCAAATAGGGCGTAGTCGCCCAGCGGTCAGTCGATTTATGTTCCTGTTATGTACCCCGAGGGTTCATATTTTCTGTGGACAATCACTTTAAAATGTCAGTAGACATTTTGGACACTGACCCCCCTGCCCCCCGTGAACTGGTGCTGCTAACGAGAGAGAGATGAAGAACAGAGGGAGAGGGAGAGTCATGCAACACAGATGGGAGAGAGAGAGACAGGGATTAAAATGGATGATTTAGGTATTATTGCTTCTTCGCTAATTGTTGACTTTAACGCCAAGGACATTTGGCCTGTTTGTGTGGATCTCTGCTGACACAGCAGAGTGATGCCAGGTGCCTGCTGAGACAGGAGGGAGTGGCCAGTTTGATGAACATGGAGTTGATGGATGGCTGATACCCCGTCTGCGGAGATAAAAGACGGGTCTGCTAAGACATCGAGAGACACGCCTCGAGACACTCACTGCAAGAGTGTTGTGCACCCACAGGAAGGTGGGGGCTTGGAGGACCGAATCAGGAAATCGGTCACAAACCTCACAGTGAGACAGCAGGACCGGTGGGGGCTTGTGTGTGTGTCCACTCACGCCAGAGTGACGAGTCCACCACGGAAGAACGGTCTAACCGAGAACGGAGGGGTCATAACCGAATGACCACATCAGTACAACGGAAAAAAGAAGACATCGGAAGGTTTGCCTGCTGCAGCTGCTCACATCTCGCTCACTCTGTCTCTCTCTCTCTCTCCCACACGTCACACCAGCAACTACTTCGACCTAAGCTAAACTGAACTGAACTGAACTTTGATCATCTCCTAAGACTATTCATTTATCCCTAGACTTTGGAAGAGCTTGGTTTTTGAATCCTTTTGCCACACTTCTGTATACACACACACACACACACACACACACACACACATATATATATTTGCAAACCTGTAATATGTACATATTTGCATTTTATTTTTGTACTGTATTACTTAGTTTGCTAATAAACTTTATTAGTTACTATTAATTACAGACTCCAACGTGCTATTCCATTTCTGCTGGTTTGGCAACCCAGTTACGGTGTACGTAACAGTTCCTTATGAGGATTCGGTCTCTCGGCAGGAGGTGGGAGAACATTTTGATCATACCGACTCTTATTCCCTTGATTCTGCTAGGCAGCCGCGACTCCCACTATTTTGTAAGCCCTCTTCTGTTCTCTTCTCATATCCGACACGTACTTCAGATACGTCTTCAGTGGTAAATCGCCCTCGTCAGTCCCAAAGCAAAGGTCAACGGGCAACACATCAGATAGTATGGCGAGTTCACAGTAGTTCATTTCTGGTACAGATGTAACCGGGAAAGCCCATAATAAATGAAATTATTCTCCTGTAATACTTTGGCCACCGCGAATGCCATGCCCGTGGATGCAGGTAGGAAAAGCCTGCGCATATCTGATGTAGTAGTCCCTGATGACTAAGACATTCACCGTGTTGCTGGCATCGGGTTCCGTACACACCAGGTCGAGCGGTCCCACACTCTGCATGTGGGACAAGGGAGCTGCCTGCGTAGAAAGTGTCTTCGACCGTATGCATTGAATGAACGACTTGCAGATTTCTTCCACCTCCGCCTTCATTTGTGGCCAGTAAAACCTGTCTCTGAGCAATCGATTGGTCTTTTCAACCCTCAAATGTCCAGCATTATCATGAAGTGTCTTCAGTGCAATGCTCCGAGACTTCTCCGGGAGAACCAGCTGGCAACGCCGAGATCGGTCCGGGGGTGAGATGACCCGGTACAGGATCTGGTTCAGCAACTCCAACCATAGAACCATAGAACGTTACAGCACAGAAACAGGCCTTTTGGCCCTTCTTGGCTGTGCCGAACCATTTTTCTGTCTACTCCCACTGACCTGCACCTAGCCCATATCTCTCCATACACCTCTCATCCATGTACCTGTCCAAATTTTTTCTTTCATTTGTTACGGATTCAAGCAACAATAAATATATGAGTAGGGCAGGGTTTTGATAACAAACAAAACGTTTATTAAACACTGAAAAACAAACCCCCCAAAAGTAAACAAATCACTAACGTTACCGGAAATCAGCTGCTGTGCGGCAGCTTAAACAGTTCTTAAAGCAATGAAGCTTAAACAGTTCTTAAAGCGATGTTGCAAAAACAGTTCTTCAAAGTAATATTGCGGAAGTTCAAAATGCTTACAGTCCATTTAAGGGAGAGACTTTTTAAGACGATTTAAATTCTCTTTCACGTCGTGTTGTTGCAGTTCCCAGTCGAACTACTTTTCCCACGAAGAATTTTACGGAGATGGAAAATGAAACGGCTTAAAGGCTCTGACCTTTCCTTTACAAAACTGTTCCCAATCCTTTCTGCTATTCACAGGGATTAACACGGGGACAGTCAACGAATTCCTTCCGAATGAGGATCAAACAAGGTCGAACCTGTTTCACCGTCGAAATCGACTTCCCTCGATCTTTTAACTCCCGAACTCCGATCTTCACTCTCCACTGATTCTCAACTAGCAGAATTATACAGAAACTGCTGGCAATGACCTTTTAAACTTTAGGCATTGAAATAACACTTCATCTTTCAACTAAACTGCGTCATAACATTAAATCACGCAGTGGCATGAAGTCAACATGGTAAATCCAGCCACGAACTGCCCCTCCTCACAGGGAGGGCTCCTCCTTTTATAATGTTTTTTAAAAATCTGTCACATGACCTCTAGTGGCGGGGAAATGACGTCACTCCACCATCACAAGACCATTACCTCAAGTCCAGTATAGCTTAAACCCCTGTCACGTGACAAGGGTACAACTGTCACGTGTCACGGGTACGTAACACATTTTAGAAGTGAGCCCGCATTTACCACTTCATATGGCAGCTCATTCCACACTCCCACCACTCTCTGTGGGAAGAAGCCTCCCCCCAATTTTCCCTTTAAACTTTTCCCCCTTCACTCTTAACCCATTTCTCTGTTTCCTCAGAAAGTCTGGTTGGATTCCTTCTGTCTATACCCATCATAATTTTATATACCTCTGTCAGATCTCCCCTCATTCTTCTACGTAACTGCGTGCCTGTGCGTCAGAAGCCCGTTTCCAACAGGAGCGGCAAACTTAATGTCCTCAAATGTGCCAACAAATAAAGTGTTGCTGACGTGATATTTACGTTGACATAATTATTTTTATGTCATTGTGTTAACGGTGATCAACCCGATGCAACGAAACAAGTACTACAATTGATTCTTTTCCACCGTTATCGGTAGCAAGCCAGGAGAGAGTATCTTCCTTCTGCACTCACAGAGAGTCAGCCACGGAACTCTCTCTACTGAAGCACAGGGATACAGAGATACCTAGCATGGACGGGGATTCTGAGCCCTCGATGTCATCATCACTGATATCAAAGTCTGAATCAGTATCGGTATCTGATTGGGGGTCTATCATGGGTCCATCTCCCAACAAAAAAATCCCCTGTCTATTGGTCCTTTTTGCAGGCCTCTTTTGCCTGTGCTTGAGCTGGCCCCTCGTTCGAGAGGCTATGAGATCGTGGGATTGGCTCTGGGAGGGTCCCTGCGTAAGTTGGTTGTTGGTTGTAATTGCATTATACGGTGGTGGTGGTTGTGGTGGATGGGAAGGGTAGATGGGGGCCGTGGTTTGATCTCTCCAGTCCTCCTCCTGCTGGGTCTCGTTATCATCAAATAGCATGGGCAGTTCAGAATGGTCAAGAGATACCTCAGTTTTACCTTTGCCGTCTTTAACTTTCCTTTCATCCTTTTCTTTCTCCTTAGTCTTGTCGTTACTACCTTGCCTATAATTCTTCTGCTCTTGATTATCATAGTCCTGACATTGAACCCTCAATGTCTCCCATTTGTCAGATCCCCTTCGCTATCGCATATATTAATCCCCCTACAAATATCTGCTATCGCCTTGCAAATTTGCTCCTCCAATTCTCACTCCCCATTAGGTGGTCTATAATACACCCCTATAAGTGTTACTACACCTTTCCCATTCCTCAATTCCACCCAAATAGCCTTCCTAGACGAGCCCTCTAATCTACCCTGCCAGACCACCGCTGTAGAATTTTCTCTGACAAGCAACGCAACACCACCCCAACCCCCGTCCCTCCGATTCTATCAGACCTGAAGCAACGAAATCCAGGAATATTTAGTTGCAAATCACTCCCCTCCTGCAACCATGTTTCACTAATAGCTACAACATCATATTTCCAGGTATCAATCCATGCTCTAAGCTCATCCACCTTTCTTACAATGCTCCTAGCATTAAAATAAATACATTTAAGAAACTTTCCACCTCTTCTTCTCTGTTTATCCCTAACGGTGCGATCACCTTTATTAATTTTTTTCTTCCTTCTCCCCTACATCTTCGGTCTGAGCGCTCCCCTTCTCTATCACCTGCCTATCCTCCCTCACACACTGTCTGCTAGCGTTTTCTATTTCTTTCTCTATTTGTATGAGCTTTTATTCCTTATCTCCACTCAACAGAAGCAGCTGCTCAAAACGCAATACACAGGGACAGTCGGTATTCAACCTTAACCCATTATTTACAGGAATCTAAGAACACCCCAAGTCCCTTAAAAGTTTATCAATTGGTTTAATACCAGAGGCTTGGCCAATGAACTGTGTGATGCTGGTCTGATTGTGACATTGCTGGAATAATATGCTAATTGACTGATCATCGATCCACTGAATACTTTTGTGCATCCTTTCAGAGTCTGGATATGAGAATCCAATCTCCGTTGTACCTGGTTCAGGAGACAGTAAATATAGAAAATAGGATAAATGAATCCCGTGTCTAATTGTCCTGTCTTGCTGTCTTAATGCATCAAAAAATGCAACCTCGACGTTACCCACACCCTTTATCTTTCGGAGATGCACTGATTTATCTAATCGATATGATTTCATTCCAGAAATTCCGCCGCGGCAAAGGCAAGATGTATATTCAGTGTCACGAAAAGAGAAAATGTGGCGATGCTGGAAATCTCAGCAACACACAGAAAATGCTGGACAGGTAGGCAGCATCTATGAAAAGGGACTCCTGATGTAGGGTCTTGACCCGATACGTCAAATGTACTCTCTATCCATAGGTGCTGTCTGGCCTGCTGAGTACCTCCAGCATTTTGTGCGTATTGTCCAAACACACACTGTGGAGGCGTCCAATTCATGCATATGTTTTCCAGAGCTCAAGGGTATTAATAATGAATATGTGTTTCTTCCCAGTCTTCAAGTAGTTTCCTTGACTAGAATATCTGCGGTGCATTGCCTTCATTAAAAATATTTCGTAGTGAAAACAGAGTTATTGTATTTTTTAGCCATGCGTAATGCACTGTGTTTCGTGCCCAAAATGTTAATGTTAGTCTTTCTATTGGTCAATTATGAATTAGGAAATCTTTGTGAAGATACTTAAAATAAAGTTGAAGCAACAGTTTTATAATGAAACTTCAGCAACAAAAAAGAGTTTACGTTCACGCAGATGGATTTCACCCTGCCGCTTCATACTGTTCTGTTAGTTACCATGAACTCGTGTGGTCTCTTCCTTTCTAACTGGGCCTCCACTTTTACCATTTCTTCTCGAACTGCAACTGACCTTAATGACTCCATCTTATCGTGTCTTTTCTCGTTGCAATTGTTTTCTCCAAAACTTTGCAAGCGGCTACGACATTTTGGTCTCATTTCACCACTATCTTTTACTTTTCTTCGAAACATACCCATTGCTGAATTGCGAAATTTCTCCAGTCGCCATTCCTCTTTCTCTTTTTTGGAAACATTACTGTTCAGTTATACCTAACTTTAAAAAAAGGAGAGGTTGAAATGAAGCTTAAAGCCACTCGTTGTCCAATAACTTAGAAGATTTATTGCAACATTGTAGAATAGTTGTCCTGTTCTCATGGCCACTACGGAACGACATTTTTTCTTAGTAATTTTATGAAATTGTAATGCGTATTATTGGCTATTTCATGCTAATTGCTTACATTTGAATTCTTTACCATTTATATTCATATAAAATCATCACATCTCCTTCGAAATCTGTTTTACTGAGACCGAAGAATAAATCTTACCACTCATTTATTGCGTGGACAATCCTCATATTGTGCTCATCTGTCTCTGATGGCGTTTTTCCAATAGCCTTAGCAGCACAATGAGTCAGTCTGTATTGTAAATCAATCATACCTCGCTGGCGTAGAAATGAGGTCCTGTATCGCGCTCTGTCCATACCGTCGGACACATTTAGAGAAGAATTCTTAATTGCTGCTTCCATAACATTGTTACGGTTAACCACATTAACCAGTCACGGTTGTTAGCCGTTAGCTGAACTCCCCGAGCCTGGTGGACAGGTGACCATTCTTAGTCTGGTCTCCACGCTTTAACCATTTTCTACGGGTGTCCCCTATCAAGAGTCAAAGCTCAAAGTCCGGAATCAAGCCGACAGAGCTGTAGGAGTCAATGAGGCTCGCAAGCCGTCAAATCCCTACGACAAGCTTGAAGACCGCTTGAAGGCTTTACCCCGCAATAGGTATATTTAGAGTGGTTTCGTACATCGTTTTCTCTTAAGATACTTTTAAAAGTTACCATCCAAAGGTCCTACTCCATAGTACACTCACGTTTGATTGTTAAAGCACCATCGTCAGAAGGACGAGCTAATTTTTTAGTTTATGCTATATTAACTCAACTCTGTTGGACTATGAATATCACTCATCAATGCTCTCGCCACTTTATATCCCCTTACTCTCATTCAAACTGATGTCTTTAAATTTTAATCATGTCCACTTATTTCCCCAGTCCTGTTTTCAATGTCTCCTCAATGAAACAAAAAAATAAACAATTTTTTGATTTGTAATTTCGACCTTAGCTCCTTAACCTGCTGCAGTGGAAACTACATCGGTACATTCTTCCAATTGCTTTCGTATGATAATCACTACTAGGGCTCGATCTGGCCCGTGCAATCAAAATATATGCAATACTGTGTAGCTGTTAGAACACCAGCCGTTAGGAGGTAAATTGTCCTATTCTGTATAAATTCATTGTTGCGCAAAATAAATTGTTACCCCTCTTGCAATAACTTCCGATATTTCCACTACATTCTTCACTTTTCCTCAACTTGAGTGGCCAATATAAAAGTGTTGTGAATGCATGCTTGCTGCCCTCAGTCGGCCGCCAGCACGTTGATGGTGGAGCTATGTGAAACTGATTGCTACACTAACGTACCAAAGGCCTTTCCATGCATTATATCCAAGGCAAGTAACTTTGGATTCCTGTTGGAAGTAATCGCCCCGAAACCCGCTATGTGCATCCGCCTCACAGCCCAACAAGGCCCGTTTCCCCCTTGTATTCGGTTCTCGCTCCCTTCTCGATTCTACCGTCGGGCAGATGGTGCAGCATCCGTAGGTGCTACTCGAGCAGGTTCAGAAACAGTCATTACCGTCCGGCCATCAAGATCATTACCAGCGTGGATAACGTCAGGCACCTGAACTCTGTACATGGTTCCATAATCTACGGACCCACTTTCATAGACGCTGCAACCCCATAAGACTGTAGACTATTGGTTGAGGGGTAATACCTGTACCTGGACCTGCTGGTATGAGTCCTGAGGCAGCTGTACCTTCTTCTTGGTGGAGCAGAGAAAGAGAGTATATCCTGGGTGGTGGAGGCTTCCATAATGATCGATGCCGCTTTCCTGCATCAACGTTTCATATAAATATGTACAGCGGTGGGGAGGGTCTGTGATGGACTGAGCCGTATCCACTACGTTCGGTACCGTTTTCCGATCAATGGGATAGGTGCTTCCAGGGTGTGATGCAGCCAGTCAACCTACACATCTATAGTAGCTAGTCAAAGTTTAATATGTCACGCTGAACCCCCTGAGAACTCGTAGGGAAGTAAAGGCGCTGCTTTGTTTTCTTTCTAATTCCACTTACGTGCTGAGCCCCAGGAAAGTTCCTTTGAAAGGATAAAACAGCGTTAATGGGAAAAATGAGAAAGGTGCAGGATAGATGTATTCCAGAAACGAAGCAATACTGAGAATGGCAAAAAAAAGTGCAACAGTGGGAAGGCAGAACCAATGTAGAAGCAAAAGAGAGGGACAATGCATCAGAGCAAAAATTTGCGGGAAGACCAGACGATTGGGAAGCTTTTAAAACCTACAGAGGGCAACAAAGCATTATTCGAAAGGACAAGATGAAACCTGGGAGCAATCTAGCAAACAATATCGGAAGTGGACAGTAAAAGGTTTTTTCAAGGATGTGATAAATAAAAGAGATGAGTGTGACTATAGGACTTCTAGAAAATAAGGCCCGAAAAAAATAATAACGGTGACCACTGACTTAGCAAATGAACCAAATGAGTATTTTGCATCAGTCTTTACTGTGGAAGACTCCAGCAGTGTGGCAGATGTTGAAATGTGTGAGGGAAGTGAAGGTGAGTGCAGTTGCTATTCCAAGCAAATTGGTGTTCATAAAGCTGAAAGACATAAGTCCATCCCGACCAGATGACCTACCCACTAGGCTTCTGAAAGAGGTAGTGGTAGAGATTGCGGAGGCATTAGTAATGATCTTTTAAAATTCATTGCATTTTGGCATGTTGCAGAGGAATGGAAGATTGCAAGTGTCACTCTAAGAAAGGGGGAAGGCAGCAGAAAAGGAATGATAGACCAGCTAACCTGACCCCAGTGTTTGGGAAAATGTTTGAGTCAGTTGCTAAGGATGAGGTGATGTAGTACTTGTTGACACAGGACGAAATAGGAAAATGCCAGCATGGTTCCCTTAACAGAAAATCGTTTCGCACAACCTTT